>NC_089502.1:9136954-9370554 GCF_036850765.1 Saccopteryx bilineata | reverse complement strand
CACTTTTAAAACTCACATATTACTCTCCCTAGAGATTTTAATACTGTCTTATCCTACTATCTCCCTTAATTCTCTTCAGAATGCTCAGTCTTTATTCTTCCTCTTTTCCTTTGCTTTATTTTATTTTTATTGAGATATAAATCATATAACATTGTATAAGGTTAATGTGTACAACCAGTTAATTTGATACATTCATATACTGCAATATGATTGCTACTGTAGAGTTAGGGAACACCTGCATTGTGACAAATAATTACCATTTTTTGGTGGTGAGAATTTTTAAGATTTAGTCTCTTAGCAACTTTGATATACATATTACAGTATTGTTGACTATAATCACTATGCTTTACAATAGCTCTCCAAAATTTATTAATCTTCTAGGTACAACTGTTAAAAATACTTTTTAAACAGCTTTGAGGAAAAAGTAAAAAAATAAACTGTATATATTAAAATTGTATCATTTGGTAATTATTGCCACATGTGTAAATCCATGAAAACATCACCAAAATCAAGATAGTGAACATATTCATCACCCTCAAAAGTTTTCTGGTGCACTTTTTAGTCCTTCCTTCCCCTACCCGCAATTCCTTGAAAACCTCTGACCTACTTTATGTTACCATGGATGAGTTTGCATTTTGGGGGGAATTTTTATATGAATGGAATTATGCAGTATATAGTCATTTAGTTTGGCTTTTAAATTTTTTCATTTAGGATAATTATTTTGAAATTCATCCATGTTGTTGTATATAACAAAAGTTCTTTTATTTTTACTGTTGAATATTATTACTGAAATGCAGAAACCACCTGCTGAACCAAAAACACAAGGCTAGTGAGTTCCAAAATAAAAGTTTATTTTAAAAACACCTGGGTGCAGGTGGGCTAAGACCAGCAAAGGGAGTCAGCCCTGAGGAAGGGATGGGGCAGAGTACGGATTCATCAAAGGGCCTTGGGCAAAGGTGGCTGCAAGATCACTTCTGTTTGTGGTTGGAGTGGTTTCTCAAAATTGTCTGCACCCTAATTCAATCGTCTCTTATCAACATCCAGCTGCAAAGGAGGTCTGAGCTGGATTACTGAGCAGGCAAGTCCTTCTTTCTCCTTCAGGCCTGCATTGTTCTTAAGAAATATGGTAGCTGACTAGCCAATTTACCTATCATTCCCATCTTGTTCTAGTATTAAAAGATAAGGGGTGCTGAGACAAGATGGTGCTGGAGTAGGCGGACATACCAACATCTACCTCCCAGAAACAAAGTGGAATACAAACTAATTTTTGGAAATATCATCTGGAAAAACAAATGTTGAACTAAACTAAGAGGACTCTTCAACCAAGGAACACTGAAGAAGCCACACCAAGACTGGTAGGAAAAGCAGAAATGCAAAGAGGGGTGCCCAGCTCCCCAGAGCAAACGGCAGCAGGGAGATACTCGCGTGGTGGGAAGTGAGTTTAGCAGAGGGTAAAGGGTCCTGAGCCCCAGGAACAAAGGCCCAGCCTGCAGCCCCAGAGCCCAGAAGAGGTGTAAGGACAGTATTTAGCTGGAAATAAGTCAGGATACGGTTTGTGAGAAAGAATCTGATTTTTCAGACCCAGGATCCTTCTTAAAGGAACTGTGCAGAACATCTCTCTCACAAACACTCACCTGGGGCTCCTGGGGATGGAGGAAGAGGGGAGAGGACCAGAGTGACAGGAAGAGAGTATAATCTGGGAGGCACAGGGAGAAACATTTTGGGAGATAGCCACCCTAACCCCTGGGACGAGTCACTCCCCAAAGCTGAAGTGAATATTTCCCCCAGAAACAGCAATACCAGCAAAGGGAAGCAGGAGAGCAACCAAACAAGCTCCCCTGTAGCACTCAGAGCAGAGTTGTATAGAAGGAGGGAGATTTTGGGTCTACAGAAGTGAGTCTTAGGGTCTGAGCTGCAACGCCCCAACCCAAATGGCTGAGGGCTCACCAGAGGACTGGCAGCAGTGGGAGACAAAACCGAGGTTCCGCTGGCAGGGGCAAAAGCCAGCTGGTCACCACTGGGCTCAAGTGTGAGCTCAATATTGCCTGGCTGGGGGAAGGGGACATGCAAAAGCCGGCAAACTCAGCAGCCGGCAGCCTGTAATCCAGCCTGCAGGGAGAAGGGTGGGAACCCTGGAAAGGGTGGAGACAAGCCCCAGGGAAAGGGCAGAGGTGCACAGCATTGCCCCACCCGAGCAACCCAGGCTTGCGGTCTGACTTGGTAGCCGACTCCTCCTGTGGGGGGGGAGCCAAAAGCCCAGAAGAGGTGGAGTTCCGCTACTGAGCTGAGCTTGGGCATTCATTCCTGCCGGGTGGTAGAGCCAAGGCTAGCAGCCATTCCTCGAGCAGTCTCCTCCTACAAGGGCAGGGCAAAAGCCCGGAAACATATTGAGACCCGTAGCTGAGCAAAGGTGCTCGCCAGTGCCCTCAAGACCGAGCATAATGTCACACACAGGGGCGGGGCAAAGGCCAAGGCCACCAATACTTGTACACCCGAGCGCATGATCACAGCCACTCCCATGAAGAGAAAATGCGGAGGCAGAGAAATACAACACAAATAAACCAAGAGAAATCCCCAGAAAAGGACCTAAGTGAATCAGATATAACCAAATTACCAGATGCAGACTTTAAAATAACGATTGTTAGGATGCTCAAAGATATTAGAACAACCATAGATGGCCATTATGAAAACCTAAAAAAAGAGATAACAAATATAAAAAAGGACATTGAAATGATAAAAAAGAATCAGTCAGAAATGACAAATACAATATCTGAAATAAAGAATACAATGGAAATAATTAAAAGCAGGATGGATGAAGCAGAGAATCCAATCAGCGAGTTAGAGGACACGATAAATAAAGGCAAGAAAGCAGAGCAGAAAAAAGAAGAGACTCAAAAAGTCTGAGGAAACTCTAAGAGAGCTCTGTGACAACATGATGAGAAACAATATCCGCATGATAGGGGTTCCTGAAGAAGAAGACAAAGAACAAGGGATAGAGACTTTGCTCAAACAAATCATAGCAGAAAACTTTCCCCAATTAAGGCAGGAAAACATTGCACATGTTCAGGAAGCACAGAGAACTTCATTAAGGAGAAACCCAAAAAAACCAACATCAAGACACATCATAATTAAAATACCAAAGCTAAGTGATAAAGAGAAAATATTAAAAGCTGCTACAGAAAAAAAGACTATCACCTACAAAGGAGCCCCCATAAGGATGACTTCTGACTTCTCAACAGAAACACTTGAGGCCAGAAGGGAATGGCAAGAAATATTCAAAGTAATGCAGAACAAGAACCTACAACCAAGACTAATTTATCCAGCAAGGCTATCATTTAAAATTGAAGGAGAAATAAAAAGCTTTACCAACAACAACAACAAAAAAAAACTCAAGGAATTCACTGCAACCAAACCAAGGCTGCAAGAAATGCTAAGGGACCTGTTGTAAACGGATCAAAGGAAAAAAAGAATACAAGAAAAGAGGAATACAGTTTTAAAAAAATGACAATAAACAATTACATATCAGTAATAACCTTAAATATTAATGGATTAAATGATCCGATCAAGAGACATAGGGTGGCTGCGTGGATAAGAAAACAGGACCCATACATATGCTGTCTACAAGAGACACACCTTAAATCAAAAGATGCACACAGACTGAAGATAAAAGGATGGAAAAAATATTTCATGCAAATGGAAATGAAAAAAAAAGCTGGGGTAGCAATACTTATATCAGAAAAAATGGACTTTAAAACAAAGACCATAGTTAGAGATAAAGAAGGTCACTACATAATGATAAAGGGATCAATCCAAAAGGAAGATATAACCATTATAAATATCTACGCACCTAATATAGGAGCACCTAAATATATAAAGCAGACTTTGATGGACTTAAAGGGCAAGATCAACAGCAATTCTATAATAGTAGGGAATTTCAATACCCCATTAACATCATTAGATAGATCCTCAAGAAAGAAAATTAAGAAACAGCAGACTTAAAGGACATATTAGATCAACTCAATTTAATAGATATTTTCAGAACCTTTCACCCTAAAACAGCAGCATATACATTCTTTTCAAGTGCTCATGGAATAGACCACATCTTAGGGCACAAAAGTGGTCTCAACAAATTTAAGAAGATTGAAATCATATCGAGCACTTTCACTGATCACAATGACATTAAACTAGAAATCAACCACAATAGAAAAATTGAAAAACATTCAAACACCTGGAAACTAAATAGCATGTTATTAAACAATGAATGGGTTAACATTGAGATCAAAGAAGAAATTAAAAATTCCTAGAAACAAACGATAATGAGCATACATCAACTCAAAATTTATGGGACACAGCAAAAGCAGTCCTGAGAGGGAAGTTTATAGCATTACAGGCATACCTCAAGAAGCTAGAAAAAGCTCAAATAAACAACTTAACCCTGCATCTAAAATAACCAGAAAAAGAACAGCAAGTAAAGCCCAGAGCTAGTAGAAGGAAGGAAATAATAAAGATCAGAGCAGAAATAAATGACATACAGGCTAAAGAAACAATACAGAGGATCAAAGAAACCAGGAGCTGGTTCTTTGAAAAGGTAAACAAGATCGATGAACCTTTAACGAGAATCACCGAGAAAAAAAGAGAGAGGACTCAAATAAATAAAATTAGAAACGAGAGTGGAGAAATAACAACTGACACAACAGAAATACAAAATATTTTAAGAAAATACTATGAAGAACTATAAGCCAGAAAACTAGACAACCTAGATGAAATGGACAAATTCCTTGAATCATATAATCTTCCAAGAATCAATCTGGAAGAATCAGAAAACCTAAACAGACCAATTACAACAAATGAGATTGAAACAGGTATCAAAAAACTCCCAAAAAAGAAAAGTCCTGGGCCTGATGGCTTCACAAATGAATTCTACCAAATATTCAAAGATGAACTAACTCCTATCCTTCTCAAGCTATTTCAAAAAACTGAAGAGGAGGGAAGACTTCCAAACACCTTTTATGAGGCGAGCATAATTCTGATTCCAAAACCAGGCAAAGACAACACAAAAAACGAAAATTATAGGCCAATATCCCTGATGAATTTAGATGCAAAAATCCTCAACAAAATATTAGCAAACCGGATCCAGCAATATATGGAAAAAAAATCATACACCATGATCAAGTGGGATTTATTCTTGGGAGGCAAGGCTGGTACAATATTCGCAAATCAATCAATGTGATTCATCACATAAACAAAAGAAAGGAGAAAAACCACATGATAATTTCAATAGATGCAGAAAAAGCATTTGATAAAATCCAGCACCCGTTCATGATAAAAACTCTCAGCAAAGTGGGAATACAGGGAACATACCTCAACATGATAAAGGCCACCTATGACAAACCCACAGCCAACATCATACTCAACAGGCAAAAATTAAAAGCAATCCTCTTAAGATCACGAATAAGGCAGGGGTGCCCCTTTGTACAACTCTTATTCAACATAGTTCTGGAAGTCCTAGCCACAGCAATCAGACAAGAAAAAAGAAATAAAAGGCATCCACATTGGAAAATAAGAAGTAAAACTATCATTATTAGCAGATGATATGATATTGTACATAGGAAACCCTAAAGTCTCAGTCAAAAAACTACTAGACCTGATAAATGAATTCGGCAATGTGGCAGGATATAAAATCAATACTCAGAAATCAGAGGCATTTTTATACACTAATAATGAACTGCCAGAAAGAGAAATCTAGGAATCAATCCCCTTTACCATTGCAACCAAAAAAATAAAGTACCGAGGAATAAATCTAACCAAGGAGATTAAAGACTTGTACTCAGAAAATTATAAAACATTGATAAAAGAAATCAGGGAAGATATGAATAAGTGAAGGCATATACTGTGCTCATGGTTAGGAAGAATAAACATCATTAAAATGTCTATATTACCCAAAGCAGTTTATAAATTCAATGCAATACCGATTAAAATACCAATGACTTACTTCAAAGACATAGAACACATATTCTAAAAATTTATATGGAACCAAAACAGAACACGAATACCCTCAGCAATCTTGAAAAGGAAGAATAAAGTAGGAGGGATCACACTTCCAGATATCAATTTATATTATAAGGCCATTGTACTCAAAACAGCATGATACTGGCATGGGAACAGGCACATAGATCAATGGAACAGAACACAGAACCCAGAAATAAACTCACAGCTCTATGGACAACTGATATTTGATAAAGGAGGTAAGGAAATACAATGTAGTAAAGATAGCCTCTTCAACAAAAGGTGTTTGGAAAATTGGACAGCTACCTGCAAAAAAATGAAACTAGACCACCAACTTACACCACTCACAAAAATAAACTCAAAATGGATAAAAGACTTAAATGTAAGCCGTGAAACCATATGCATCTTAGAAGAAAACATAGGCAGTAAGCTCTTTGACATCTCTTGCAGCAATAAATTTGCTGATTTATCTCCACAGGCAAGTGAAATAAAAGACAGGATAAACAAATGAAACTTTATCAAACTAAAAAGCTTCTGCACAGCTAAAGACAATAAGAACAGAATAAAAAGACAAACTACACAATGGGAGAACATATTTGACATTGTGTCTGATAAGGGGTTAATAACCAAAATTTATAAAGAACTTGTAAAACAATACCAGAAAGACAAACAATCCAATCCAAAAATGGGCAAAGAAATGAATAGACACTTCTCCAAAAAGGACACACAGAAGGCCAAAAGGCATATGAAAAAATGTTCAACATCACTAATGATTAGACAAATGCAAATTAAAACCACAATGAGATACCATCTCACACCAGTCAGAATGGTGCTCATCAATAAAACAACACAGAATAAGTGCTGGCGAGGATGTAGAGAAAAGGAAACCCTCCTGAACTGCTGGTGGGAATGCAGACTGGTGCAGCCACTGTGAAAAACAGTATGGAGATTCCTCAAGAAATTAAAAATCGAACTGCCTTTTGACCCAGCTATACCGCTGTTAGGAATATGCCCCAAGAACACCATAGCACTGTTTGAAAAGAGGAAATGCACCCCCATGTTTATGGCAGCATTGTTCACAATAGCAAAGATCTGGAAACAGCCCAAGTGTCTGTCAGAGGACAAGTGGATTAAAAAGCTTTGGTATATATATACTATGGAATACTACTCAGCCATAAGAAATGATGACATAGGATCTTTTACAACAACATGGATGGGCCTTGATAACATTATACTGAGTGAAAGAAGTAAATCAGAAAAAACTGAGATGACGTCAGAGTAATGGCGGGGTAGGAAGCAATACCAATAAATCTCCCCCAAAACTCAACAAGATCTTCAACCAGAAACAGAAAAACCTATCCTTGGAGCCTCCAGATGTTTTGCAATACACCCGAAGGTATGACCGAGCGAAAAATTGGCTAAATATATAACCAAACCCCGAAGGAAATAGGGAGTAAGAAATACTCCGCCTTCCTCACTAACCTAAACAGGGTGGCTTTCACTGGGAACTGAGAATATAGACTAAGGTGGGCAAAGGGGGTGAATACATCCAGTCCACGGCACAAACGGCCAAACCAGGCTGTGGCACGGAGATCCAAGCCGAGGAAAAACTGTTCCTATGACAACCCGGGCAATATAGCTAACACTCGTACCAAACCCAGACAAAGAAAGACAAGTGGTGCAGCCATTTTACCTGTTCTCGTGGTTGGCGCATGCAGATAGAGGGCGAGAGATTCCTTCCAAAGCCCTGGGAGTGTGCACTCATGTAGTTTCACAGAGAGGCAGAGTCAGAGGCCTTTGTGTGGGCCAAAAGCCTCCGGGCTGCCCCATCGCCCTGGGGGAGCTGCGCACAGAGAGGGAGCGAGAACTAATTCCAATGCTGGAACTTTTCCATGTGGGAGGCGATTCACTCAGAGGGTGAGGCCGCTGGTCTGATTTCCTGGTCTGCGCGCACAGATAGTGAGTGAGAGATTCCTCAGAGTGCCTCGACAATGCCTGCTTGTGTTATCCCACAGAGGGGCAGAGTCAGGGGCTTTTGTGCGGGCCAAAAGTGGAATCTCGGGCCACCTCAGCGCCCTGAGGGAGCCCCACACAAGAAGGGAGCGAGAACTAATTCCAACGCTGGAACTTGTCCGTGCAGGAGGGGTTTCACTCAGAGGGTGAGGCGGCTGGTCTGCTATCCTGGTCGGTGTGCACGGAGAATGGGCAAGAGACTCCTCCCAGCACCTCAAGAGTGGGAGCCCATGTTATCCCACAGAGGGGCAGAGTCAGGGGCCTTTGAGTGGGCTGAAAGCGGAATTTCAGGACACCCCAGTGCCTTGAAAAAGCTGCACATAGGGATGGAGCGAGAGCCAATTCCAATGCTGGAACTTTTCAGTGTGGGCAGGGGGTTTCACTCAGAGGGCGAGACTTCCAGCCTGACATCCTGGTCTGCACGCACATAGTGACCGAGAGGTTCCTCCAAGCGCCCCGGAAGTAGGTGCCTGCCCATGTTACCAAACAGAGTGGCAAAACCAGAGGTCTTTGAGTGGGCGGAAGCCCCGGCTGATTATGCTAGCAGCTCTGACTGACTGAGCCTTACCCAGAGCCCTGTGCTGAGTGGAAATAGAGTGGGGAGTTGCCAGTTCTTTGAGCCTCTTACTTCCCAGGCAGAGGCAGCAGCAGCCCCATAGCTGGATTATCAGGCTACTAATTGAGGAAGGAAAGACTAGGAGAGAGGCTCCAAGAACACATACTCTCTCACTGCCAGAGCCTATAAATGCTAATGAACCTCGACTGCCAACATGACTAAAGCACAATACATGACATCGCCATAGAGACTTATCAACTGCAAAACTCTACCTGAGCCTACCAAAGGGGCAGAACTCGGGGTACAGAGTCACTGACCACGAACACGGAGAGAAAAGAAAAAGCAAGAAGATAACCTCTCAAAATCAAGAATAATCTGCAGACATTATAACCTATCCCATTTTATTATATTTGTTCGTTTGTTTCTCTTATCTTCATTCTTGATATATATATATTTTTAATTTTTTCCTCCTCCAATTTGGTCATTTAACTCTCCGCCGGTCTTACTCTCTCCTTTCCTTGAACTACACTACCCATAAGTAGTATTACATCTCCCATTATCTTTTCTTTCCTCTTCCTTTCTCTCTATGAGGGTTGCACTCAAAAACCCTTAACTCTCTCCCTCACCTCTTTTTCCTTTTTTCTTCTTTTAGTGGTTCCCTCTTTTTTTCTTGCTCTCTCTTTCTTTTCTCCCTCTATATTAGTTCCTTCCTTTCTCCTTTATGTCTCCTCGCATTCAAACATCAATAACAAACAAATTATCTTATCTGGGAATCAAACTTATGTTTGTGGCATTTAGGGTGGATTTTACTTCACCTTTTTAACTCACTAGCAGTGCTCCCATCCCTGGCTCTCCATTTTATCTAGCTCTTGATCCACTAAATACAATAGTAATTTTTTAATTTGTTCCCCCATTTTCCTGTTTCCCTCTTATTCCTCTCATCATAACTCTTAGTCAACCAACACCTAAACGCAAATTATTTTATTATTGATCCAAATTTTTTCCTTATTTGCTTTTTGTGGATCTGTCCCTCCTCCTTTTTTTTTTCTTTTCTTTTTTTGCTCCTTTATTACTTTTCCCCAATTCAGGCCCTCAATTACAGACATTGTTTGTTCTATTTAATACAATATAATTCACAGTTCACCACAAGATTGTCTCAAGAGAGAGAGGAGAGGAGAGGAGAGGAGAGGAGAGGAGAGGAGAGGAGAGGAAAAAAAGAGGGGGGGAATAATTTCCTTTTGTTAAAATTTTTATTTTATTTTATTTTTCTTTATTTCATTATTAATTTTTTAAAAAACACAACTTTTTTTGATTTTTTATTTTTTTAAATTTTTATTCTTTATTAAATCTCATTAATACTATCAACAAAACCATCCTCAGATGCCATTAAGGGAAAGAAAATCGAATATCATGGATACAAAAGAAAAAGAGGTAACAGATAGATGAGGAAAAAATCTATGGAGAAAAAATTTAATATATTGAAAACCTTGGAGCTAAATGACAGAGAATTCAAGATAGAAATCCTAAAAATACTCAGAGTTATACAAGAAAACACAGAAAGGCAATTTAGAGAGCTCAGAAAACAACTCAATGAACAGAAATAATATATTTCCAAGGAAATTGAAGCTATAAAAAAAAACATAGATGAAAAACTCAATTCACGGGCTGAAAAACGAGGTAACAAGCTTAGCTAATAGAACAGGCCAGATAGAAGAGAGGATTAGTGAAATAGAAGACAAGCAACCTTGAGGCACAACAGAGAGAAGAAGAAAGAGACTCAAAAATTTTAAAAAAATGAAATAGCCCTACAAGAATGATCTGACTCCATCAAAAAGAATAACATAAGAATAATAGGTATATCAGAGGGAGAAGAGAGAGAAAATGGAATGGAGAACATACTCAAACAAATAATAGATGAGAACTTCCCAAGCCTGTGGAAAGAACTAAAACCTCAAATTCAAGAAGCAAACAGAACTCCAAGTTATCTCAACCCCAACAAACCTACTCCAAGGCACATCATAATGAAATTGACACAAACCAACAGCAAAGAAAAAATTCTCAAGGCAGCCTGGGAAAAGAAGAATACAACATATAAAGGAAGGCCCATTAGATTATCATCAGATTTCTCAGCAGAAACTCTACAAGCTAGAAGAGAGTGGACCCCAATATTTAAAGTCCTGAAAGAGAGGAACTTTCAGCCATGAATACTATACGAATCAAAGCTATCCTTCAAATATGAAGGAGAAATAAAAACATTCACAGATACAGAAAAGATGAGGGAATTTATCATCAGAAAACCCTCACTCCAGGAATTACTAAAGGGGTTCTCCAATCAGATACAAAGAACAAAAAAAAAAACAAAGCCAAATGTAAAAGCTCCAAGAAGAACACAATAAAACCAAATTTAAACTGTGACAACAACAAAAAGAAAGGGGAGAGAGGATGGAGATTAACAGTGGCAAAGGACAATGGAGTGCAAAAGTACTCAAAAAATAGTGCGCTACAATGAAAAGGGTAGGGACCCTTTTCATTACTTAAAGGTAACCACCATTGAAAAAACCACCACAGAAGCACATGAGATAAAAAAGATAGCAACGGAGGAAAGACGTATGGAATACAACCAAATAAAAACAAAAGATAGAAAGATGAAAGAGAAGGATCAAACAAGACACAAAACTAACAGAAAGCAATATATAAAATGGCAATAGGGAACTCACAAGTGTCAATAATTACACTAAATGTAAATGGATTAAACTCACCAATAAAAAGGCACAGAGTAGCAGATTGGATTAAAAAAGAAAATCCAACTGTATGCTGCCTACAGGAAACTCATCTAAGTAACAAGGATAAAAACAAATTCAAAGTGAAAGGCTGGAAAACAATACTCCAAGCAAATAACATCCAAAAAAAAAGCAGGTGTAGCAATACTCATATCTGATAATGCTGACTACAAGACAGCAAAAGTACTCAGAGAAAAAATAGCCATTTCATAATGGCTAAGGGGACACTGAATCAAGAAGACATAACAATTCTTAATATATATGCACCAAACCCAGGAGCACCAAAATATATAAGACAGCTACTTATTGACCTTAAAACAAAAACTGACAAAAATACAATCATACTTGGAGACCTCAATACACCGCTGATGGCTCTAGATCGTTCATCCAAACAGAGAATCAACAAAGATACAGTGGCCCTAAACAAAACACTAGAGCACCTGTATATGATAGACATCTACAGGACATTTCATCCCAAAGTGAATGAGTATACATTTTTCTCCAGTGTACATGGATCATTCTCAAGAATTGACCATATGTTGGGCCACAAAAACAACATCAGCAAATTCAGAAAAAATTGAAGTTCTACCAAGCATATTTTCTGATCATAAAGCCTTGAAACTAGAATTCAACTGCAAAAAGGAGGAAAAAAAACCCCACAAAAATGTGGAAACTAAACAACATACTTTTTAAAAATGAATGGGTCAAAGAAGAAATAAGTGCAGAGATCAAAAGATATATACAGACAAATGAAAATAACAATACGACATATCAGAATCTATGGGATGCAGCAAAAGCAGTGATAAGAGGGAAGTTCATATCACTTCCGGCCTATATGAACAAACAAGAGAGAGTCCAAGTAAACCACTTAACACCTTAAGGAACTAGAAAAAGAAGAACAAAGAAAACCCAAAACCAGCCGAAAAAGGAGATAATAATAATCAGAGCAGAAATAAATGAAATAGAGAACAGTAAAACTATAGAAAAAATTAATAGAACAAAGATCTTGTTCGTTGAAAAGATCAACAAAATTGACAAACCCTTGGCAAGACATACCAAGGAAAAAAGAGAAAGAACTCATATAAACAAAATCCAAAATGAAAGAGGAGAAATCACCACAGACATCATAGATATACAAAGAATTATTGTAGAATACTATGAAAAACTTCATGCCACTAAATTCAACAATCTAGAAGAAATGGATAAATTTTTAGAACAATACAACCTTCCTAGACTGAGTCAAGAAGAAGCAGAAAACCTAAACAGACCTATTAGTAGAGAAGAAATAGAAAAAAAACTATTAAAACCTCCCCAAAAATAAAAGTCCAGGCCCAGACGGCTATACCAGCAAATTTTATCAAATATTCAAAGAAGACTTGGTTTCTATTCTACTGAAATTCTTCCAAAAAATTGAAGAAGCAATGGTTTCAAACACATTTCATGAGGCCAACATAACCCTCATACCAAAACCAGGCAAGGATGGCACAAAAAAAGAAAACTACAGACCAATATCTCTAATGAATACAGATGCTAAAATACTAAACAAAATACTAGCAAATCGAATACAACAACATATTAAAAAAATAATACATCATGATCATGTGGGATTCACCCCAGAATCTCAAGGATGGATCAACATACGTAAAACGGTTAACATAATACACCATATCAACAAAACAAAGAACAAAAACCACATGATCTCATCAATAGATGCAGAAACGGCTTTGATAAAATACAACACAATTTTACGTTTAAGACTCTCAACAAAATGGGTATAGAAGGAAAATATCTCAGCATGATAAAGGCCATATATGATAAACCATCAGCTAATATCATATAAAATGGTACTAAACTGAAGGCTTTTCCCCTTAAATTAGGAATAATACAGGGTTGTCCACTCTCTCCACTCTTATTTAATGTGGTACTAGAGGTTCTAGCCAGAGCAATCAGACAAGACAAAGAAATAAAAGGCATCCATATCGGAAAAGAAGAAGTAAAGGTATCACTTTTTGCAGACGATATGATCCTATACATCGAAAACCCCAAAGAATCCACAAAAAAACTACTAGAAACAATAAGCCAATACAGTAAGGTCGCCGGATACAAAATTAACATACAGAAGTCAATAGCCTTTCTATATCCCAACAATGAAACAACTGAGAACGAACTCAAAAGAATAATCCCCTTTACAATTGCAACAAAAAATAAAATACTTAGGAATAAACATAGCAAAGAATGTAAAGAACTTATATAATGAAAACTATAAACCATTGTTAAGAGAAATCAAAAAAGATATAATGAGATGGAAGAATATTTCCTGTTTTTGGTTAGGAAGAATAAATATAATCAAGATGGCCATATTACCCAAAGCAATATACAAATTTAATGTAATTCGCATCAAAATTCCAATGACATTTTTTAAAGAAATATAGCAAAAAAATCATCAGATTTATATGGAACTATAAAAAACCCCGAATAGCCAAAGCAATCCTAAAGAAAAAGAATGAAGCTGGGGCCATTACATTACCTGACTTCAAACTATATTATAGGGCCACGACAATCAAAACAGCATGGTATTGCCAGAAAAATAGACACTCAGACCAATGGAACAGAATAGAAAGCCCAGAAATAAAACCACATATATACAGTCAAATAATTTTTGATAAAGGGGCCAAGAACACACAATGGAGAAAAGAAAGCCTCGTCAATAAATGGTGCTGGGAAAACTGGAAAGCCACATGCAAAAGAATGAAACTGGACTACAGTTTTTCCCCCTGTACTAAAATTAACTCAAAATGGATCAAAGATCTAAACATAAGACCTGAAACAATAAAGTACATAGAAGAAGACATAGGTACTAAACTCATGGACCTGGGTTTTAAAGAGCATTTTATGAACTTGACTCCAATGGCAAGAGAAGTGAAGGCAAAAATTAGTGAATGGGACTACATCAGACTAAGAAGTTTTTGCTCAGCAAGAGAAACTGATAACAAAATAAATAGAAAGCCAACTAAATGGGAAATGATATTTTCAAACAACAGCTCAGATAAGGGCCTAATATCCAGAATATACAAAGAACTCATAAAACTCAAAAACAAACAAACAAACAATCCAATAAAAAAATGGGAAGAGGACATGAACAGACACTTCTCCCAGGAAGAAGTACAAATGGCCAACAGATATATGAAAAGATGCTCTTCTTCTTTAGTTATTAGAGAAATGCAAATCAAACCTGCAATGAGATATCACCTCATACCTGTTAGATTAGCTATTATTAACAAGACAGGTAATAGCAAATGTTGGAGAGGCTGTGGAGAAAAAGGAACCCTCATCCACTGTTGGTGGGAATGTAAAGTAGTACAACCATTATGAAAGAAAGTATGGTGGTTCCTCAAAAAACTGAAAATTGAACTACCTTATGACCCAGTAATCCCTCTACTGGGTATATACCCCCAAAACTCAGAAACATTGATACGTGAAGACACATGCAGCCCCATGTTCATTGCAATATTGTTCACAGTGGCCAGGACATGGAAACTACCGAAAAGCCCATCAATATATGACTGGATTAAGAAGATGTGGCACATATATACTATGGAATACTACTCAGCCATAAAAAAATGATGACATCGGATCATTTACAGCAAAATGGTGGGATCTTGATAACATTATACGAAGTGAAATAAGTAAATCAGAAGAAACTAGGAACTGCATTATTCTATACATAGGTGGGACATAAAAGTGAAACTAAGAGACATTGATAAGAGTGTGGTGGTTACGGGGGGAGGGGGAAAGGGAGAGGGAAAGGGGAGGGGGTGGGGCACAAAGAAAACTAGATAGAAGATGACTGAGGACAATCTGGTGATGGGTATGCAACATAATTGAAAGACAAGATAACCTAGACTTATTATCTTTGAATATCTGTATCCTGATTTATTGATGTCGCCCCATTAAAAAAATAAAATTATAAAAAAATATACAGAAAAAACTAAGAACTATATGATTCCATATATAGGTGGGGCATAAAGATGAGACTCAAAGACATGGACTACTGGGTTGGGGTTACAGAGTAGGGGGAGGAGAGGGAGGGGGATTGGGGGAGGGGAGGGGCACAAAGATCATGGCTTTATAGCATTTACCATATTCCCCCTTTAATCTATAGACAGACAGCAAATTTTTACTTATGGTGTTTCCACTATAAAGACTGCTGTCTTAGGGACAAATGCTGATGAACTATTTCAGCAGTTCCTCCTTCTCCAAAGACTTATATGTCAACATAGAGCTCCGTGTTTCATAGGACATACTCAAGCTCACTCCATGTTCCTGGAGCTTTAACACAAAGGAATGCCTTTTTTTTTTTAACTCTTTTTTTTTGTTTGTTTGTTTTTTGTTGTATTTTTTATTTATTTATTTATTTGTTTTTTGTATTTTTCTGAAGATGGAAATGGGGTGGCGGTCAGACAGACTCCCACATGCGCCTGACTGGGATCCACCTGGAATGCCTACCGGGGGGGGGTAATGCTCTGCCCATCTGGGGTGTTGCTCTGTTGCAACCAGGGCCATTCTGGCAACTGAGGCAGAGACCATGGGGCCATCCTTAGTGCCCGGGGTGGCTTTGCTCCAGTGGAGCTTTGGCTGTGGGAGGGGAGGAGAGAGGCGGAGAGGAGGGAGAGGGGGAGGGGTGGAGAGGTTGAGGGGCGCTTCTCCTGTTTACTCTGGCCCAGGAATCCTGCACGCCAGGCCGATGCTCTGCCGCTGAGGCAACCGGCCAGGGCCTAGGAATGCCCTTGTTGATAAAGCTACCCAAAAGAAAATTATATGGAGCAACCATGACAGACTGAGCAAGTCAGTCTCATACTATTCGTCACCAGAACGCTGCAGCCCGGTGTAAACAGTTTCAACTTTCTCAGGAAGCAGCACAGCAGATTGGGAAATCCTGTCCAAGGGGTCCTATACTGCCCCCTCATTTGGAGTTAACCCTCAAGGACCCCTACCAGGACAACTTTGGCAGATGGATGTTACTCATATACCTTCATTTGGTAAACAGTCATATGTCCACATTACAGTGGCTTCATATTCTGGATCTATAGTAACCTCTGTCAGAACAGGAGAGGCTGCTAAGCATGCTATAGCTCATGGTCTGTATGCATTGTTCTATTATTGGATTTCCTAAACTGGCTTAACTGAAAATGCTCCTGCATATGGAGCAAAAGCATTTACTGTATTTTGTCATGCTTACAATCTTTAAAGTTAAGGTATTATTAAAGTGTACTCAGCAAACATTTTAAGGTCAATTAAAAAAAACAATTTAAAAGGGGTAGTCATATCCTGGAACTCCTATAGCTCTACCATATCATGCTTTTTACTTAAAAAAAATTTTTTTTACATTTCTTTTGAAGGCTGATGAACAGGAGACACCAAATCTTTTTTGCCTGCAAACTACTACCTTCTTTATTAGATCCAGCTAATAACACTGTTTTGTCATTTTCCAAATAACTCCAGATATATGGAAAAGATTTATATAGGTGGATGGAGATCCTCAAACCCCTCAGCAAGATCTTCTGAGCATGGCTTTTAAGATACCTAGAAGCAGAAAAAGCCCAATAGAGATCAGGGGAACTAACAGCTTTTACGATATGCCCTTAAAGGTTCCAATGCCCCAAAGGGGTCTCCTAGGATGCCATCTGGATCTTGCTCCAATAGTGGAAAGGAAGCCTGCCATTGAGCTAAAGCCTGCCAGGCTTACATGCCTCTACTGTGAGGAAACAGGGACACTGGAAGGTAGGCTTCCCCCTCACTCCTCTAAGGGAGGGTTCAGTCTCTTCCAGCCCTGCTCCAGCCACCTATGACCTAACCTTGCCCAGAAAGCTGGGGTTTGCCACTGAAGGCTGAAGGTGCCCAGGGCCGTCGGCCCCATCTACGACACTGTGGACGAGCCCAGGGTATTTGTTCCAAGAAGCAGGTAAACTGATCTCATTTGCACAAGGGCCACTTAACTATGTTTTGCCTGAATAGTCAGGTTTTTTATTCTTCCCTCGAAGATCTCTGTTGTGGGTGTTGATAGCCCTATGTTCTGCTGCTCTTCTTAATATATAGCATTTCCTTTATCCCTCCTCTCTCAAAGCCCCACTCATATTTCAGACTGGGACCTACTCCTAATTTAGAGTTCTCTTTCCCCATTTTGCCAACTTCTATTATGAATCTACCTTTGCCACTCAGTTTAGTGTATCCCAAATTTCTCTTTACCATGCCATAGTCGCAGAGCTCCAGGGAAAAGCAACCTGGTCTCATCTCTCCAGGCAGAGGAGAACAGAAGCTCCATATCCACGCAGGCTGCAAATGGCATCTCCAGTCTACCTGAATCGTTACCAGCTAGAAGCAGCGGTCACTGGGACTTGGACATGAGCTGCGAAGTATAGAATGGTGACAACAATTCCAGTGCCATGCGGACTTTTCCTGGATGTGGACTTTTCCTGGACTCCTGCTCCCTGTGACAGATCCTACAGACTGAACTGTGGTTGGGTTGCATTTTTCATGGATTTGACATGGTGATGGGGCCAACTTGGACTTGGTGAACATGTTAAGGATACTACTCTTTTATGGATTCTTGCTGTACTGGCCAAAAGTTTGCTTAAAGGCTTTTAATCACTGTAAAAAAAATAGAAGGCTGGATAAAGAAGATGGGGCACATATACACCATGGTATACTAGTCAGCTAGAAGAAATGATGACATCGGATCACTTACAGCAGATTGGTGGAATCTTGATAACATTATGCAGAGCGAAATAAACGAATCAGAAAAAAACAAGAACTGCAGGATTCCATACATTGGTGGGACATAAAAGTGAGACTAAGAGACATGGACAGCAGTGTGGTGGTTACAGGGGGTAGGGGGAGGGAAGGAGGGAAGGGGGGGATGGGGAGGGGAACAAAGAAAACTGGATAGAGGGTGACGGAGAACGATCTCTCTTTGGGTGATGGGTATGCAACAGAACTAAATGACAAAATAACCTGGAAATGTTTTCTTTGAATATATGTACCCTGATTTATTGATGTCACCCCATTTAAATAAAAATTTATTTATAAAAAAAAGATAAAGTGTATTGTTCTCTTAATACTGCTTCAAACTGAGAAAGGGTGTCGTGGACACTTAAGGGAGAAAGGCTATACTTGTTGGGATATTAGTTAGTATCTGTGCAAGGCCTGAAAGAGGAACAATTGGACACCATTTTTTATTGGTGAGAGCCTGGACTAAATTCTGTAGGAAGTGCATGAAAATCCTGAAAAGACAGGGGTCAAAAAGAAGTATTAATAAGAAGGTTACTAGTGGGCCTATGAAAGGTAATAACCAAGTTAATTTTGGCAGAGCTTCCTGTATAGTTGACCAGATGGAGTCCTCAAGTCCTTCTTGATTGAAAGCTTTGAGCCAGGCTGCATTTTCTAAGATCCTTTGGGTTCTTTCTTCTACCTATAACAGTTTAGAGAGTTCTGGTAAAGTTAGAGCAGGAGCTGAGATGAGGGCCTGTCTTATTGGAGAAAGGGAGTTTGTTGGGCAGATAAAATATATTATGCTCACTTTGTTAAAGATGGTGTTGCCCACATGGAACCCCGTCACCCAGGTGATGGTATTGGTTGCCCTTCTTGCTTGGGATGGGCTTGATTATATTAATGTGTGTTGGGGGTGGGCTGTAGGCAGGCAGGATCCTTATAGCCTGGTACTTGGTTTAGGGACTAAGCCTTTACCATCCTTTTCGATGTGGGCTGGTGCACTCTCGTGAGGTATCCCATTATGCTTCAGATAAGTGACTTTGTATCAGAGACTTCCTTGTTTGTATATTGGATTAAAGGTTTTGAATCTACACTATAAAGTGGGGCAGACTGGGAGCTTGCTCTCTCTCGATTCCTGAGATTAGTATTAGAGGAGAAAGCAGAGAAAGGAAAGCAGAGAAAGGCCACATGGAGGAAGCCAGGAGAAGCAGCCAAGATGGTGGAGTCTTGAAGGAGAAGCCAGTTTGTGCAGAGTTTGTGCACAGAAAAGGAGATGGGGAACAGAGGTGAATAAGGCTAGTGAGCTAGAAAGCTTTGATTCTAGGAAACTGGATAAGTCAGTAGCTTTGTGAGCACTGAATGAGTGGGTTTTGGAGCCCAGTGTGTGTTTTTACTTGCCCGCCAGGTGCAAGCTAGGATTAAAGCTAATGGCCCACCAGTTCTTGGTTCCGTTGTTTCATTACAGTCTGTACGAATACAATGCGAACCTGCATGGGCCAGGTGGCTGTGATGGTGGCCGTGGCTACTGGCCCTACAGAGTTCTAATAGATTTCCCTTGGTAGCTTGATAAAGGGGCTTGGCCAACAGAGCAAAAAAAATAATCCACAATCGGAAATAGCCTGCTAGATCAAGAAAGGAGAGGACTGTCTGCTTTGTTTCAGGGACTGGCAAGGAAAAGATAAGGGAGAGCCAGTCTGGGTAACTTCTCGGGAAGTGGGGGTGAGGTTTTAAGTGGAGAAGAAATATTTGAGGGAGAGCAAGAATTATAGAGAGTGGGTTGTGATCTGAGTGCAAAAAATGCCTGGACGTGGGATCTTCAACCATTTTTTAATTTTACTAGCAGAAATTATTAAGGTCAGCGTAAAGCCAGTAGCCATGGCCACCATCACAGCTGCCTGGCCCATGAAGGTTTGCATTTGATTCAGACAGATGGTAATGAAACAACGGAGCCAGAAACTGGTGGGCCATTATCTTTAATCCTATCTTGCACCAGTGGGCAAGAAATATACACAGTGGGAAAACACTTCCTTTTCCATTCAGGGCTCCCAATGCCACTGACTTATCCAAGTTTCCTAGAATCAAATGCTTCTACCTCACCAGCCTTATTCACCTCTGTTCCCCATCTCCTTCTCTCTGCACAAACTCTGCACAAACTGGCTTCTCCTTTAGCACTCCACTATCTTGGCTTCTTCTCCTCTCCTCCACGTGGTCTTTCTCTGCTCTCTTCCTACATGGGCTCCTCTGCCCCATTTTATAGTGTAGAAATCAAAACCTTTAATCCAATATACAAACAAGGAAGTCTCTGATACAAAGTCACTTATCTGAGGCATCATGGGATTCCTCATGAGAGCACCCCACCCCACATCATGCAATAGTCAAGGGTGTGGGGGAAAGCTTAGTCTTAAAACTAAGCCTTAAGCTATAATGACCCTGCCTGCTTACAGCCTGTCCCCCACACGCAATGCAAACTATAAGCGAGCAAACATATATCCTATTTTTAATCTTATTTTACTGACAGTCAGAATTTTAAAATCAAAAGTGCCATTTTCAGGCCATTTGGACAAATTGTCTAGTTCATACTTTGGCCAAGTGGTATATTGCAGTAGAAAATAAGGCACTTTGGCCTGAGATCCTGGGCTAAACCCAGGGTGCAGAGGATTTTAAAGAGACAGCCTAAAGGTGTTGTCTTTGGGATGGCTAACTGAGTTCCCCATGTGTGGTGGGTGAGCATCCAGCAGTCTACAAAGGGGGAACGGACTGTCCTAGAAAGTAGAATGAGCATTCAGACAAGGCAAGCATCCCTGCTGTCTTAGCCCCACTGGAAATGGAGGCTGTGCAGCAGTCCAGCTGAAGCAAATGCCTGGAAAATGCCTGGAACTCCTCCTGACCAATCTTGGATTTTCGGAACCATTCTAAACGGTTGGAATGATAGATGCAGGAGAAGTTTGAAAGTTCCCGCTTATAGAGCCACTAGATTCACTCACCCAAATGTCATTGTTGCCTGGTGTGGATGTTGCGCGGTGAAATGAGAGGGTGGTAGTTTGTCCCAGGGTCCAGTTTTTCGTTCATCTTCATGCAGGGTGTTGGGCATAAATATATTATGCTCACTTTGTTAAAGATGGCAATGCCCACATGGAAGCCCGTCGCCCATATTAATGTGTGTTGGGGCAGGCTGTGGGCAGGCAGGATCCTTGTAGCATGGGGCTTGGTTTTAGGACTAAGTCTTTCCCACCCTTCTTGATGTGGGGTGGTACAATCCCATCATGCTTCAGATAAGTGACTTTGTATTAGAGACTTCCCTATTTTGTATATTGGATTAAAGGTTTTGATTTCTGCACTATAAAGTGGGGCAGACCGGGAGCTTGCTCTCTCTGTTCCTGAGATTAGCATTAGAGGAGAGCAGAGAAAGGCCACGTGGAGGAGGCCAGGAGAAGCAGCCAATATGGTGGAATGTTGAAGGAGAACCCAGTTAGTGCAGAGTTTGTGCAGAGAGAAGGAAGGAAATGGGGAACAGAGGTGAATAACGCTGGTGAGCTAGAAACATTTGATTCTAGAAAACTTGGATAAGTCAGTAGCTTTGTGAGCACTGGATGAGTGGGTTTTGGAGTCCAGTGTGTGTTTTTACTTGCCCACTGGGTGAAAACTGGGATTAAAGGTAATGGCCCACCAGTTCTTGGCTCCATTGTTTCATTACCATCTGTATGAATACAATGCGAATCTGCATGGGCCAGGTGGCTGTGATGGTGGCCATGGATACTGGCTTGACAGGAAACAAAAACTGGTGAGCCATCACCTTTAATCCTAGTTTGCACCTGGCAGGCAAGAAATACACACAGTGGGAAAACACTTTCCTTTTCATTCAGGGCTCCCAAAGCCACTGACTTATCCAAGTTTCCTAGAATCAAAACTTTCTAGCTCACCAGCCTTATTCACCTCTGTTCCCCATCTCCTTCTCTCTGCACAAACTGACTTCTTCTACAGCACTTTACCATCTTGGCTGCTTCTCCTCTCTTCCATGTAGCCTTTCTCTGCTCTCCTCCTACATGAGCTCCCCTGCCCCATTTTATAGTGTAGAAATTAAAACCTTTAATTCAATATACAAACAAGGAAGTCTCTGATACAAAGTCACTTATCTGAGATGTCATGGGATTCCTCATGAGAGTGCACCACCCCACATCAAAAAGGGTGGAAAAGGCTTAGTCCCAAACCCAAGCCCTGGGGTACAAGGACCCTGCCTGTCCACAGCCCGCCCTCAACACACATTAATATAATCATGCCCATCCCAAGCAAGAAGGACAGCCAATACCATCATCTGGGAGACGGGGTTCCATGTGGGCAATGCCATCTTTAACAAAGTGAGCATAATATATTTTATCTGCCCAACAATTAGTGACGTTGAACATTTTGTCATATGCCTATCAGTCATCTGCATGTTCTCTTTGGAGAGTGTCTATTCAGTTCTTTTACCCATTCTTTATTATATTTTTTTATTGATTGATTTTTAGAGAAAGAGGGAAGGGTAGAGAAAGAGTGGGCAGAAGCGGGAAACATCAATTCAGTTCCTTCCTGTATGTGCCTTGATCAGGCAGGACTAGGGATCCAAACCCAGCGCTCTCAGCTCAGTGTTCCAGGTTGATCCTTCATTCACTGTGCCACCACAGGTCAGGCAATTTTGTCCATTTTTTTAATTGGATTGTTTACCTTTCTGGTGTTGAGTTATAGAAGTTCTTTATAAATTTTGATTATTAACCCCTTATCAGACATGTTGGCAAATATGTTCTTTCATTCTGTGGGCTGTCTTTTTATTTTGTTAATATTGTCTGTTGCTGTGCAAAAGCTTTTTAGTTTGATATAGTCCCACTTGTTCATGCTGTCATTTATTTCACTTGCCCGTGGAGATAAATCAGCAAAAATATTGCTACGAGAGATATCAGAGAGTTTACTGCCTATATTTTCTTCTAAGATGGTTCTGGTTTCACGACTTACATTTTAAGTCTTTTATCCATTTTGAGTTATTTTTGTGAATGGTGTAAGTTGGTGGTCTAGTTTCATTTTTTTTTCAGGTAGCTATCCAATTTTCCCAACACTATTTATTAAAGAAACTGTCTTTACTCCATTCTATGCTCTTACCTCCTTTGTCAAATATCAACTGACCATAAAGTCATGGGTTTATTTCTGGATTTTCTGTTCTGTTCCATTGATCTCTATGCCTGTTCATATGCCAGTACCAGGCTGTTTTGATTAATATGGTCTTGTAGTATAATGTAATATCAGAAAGTGTGATATCTCCCACTTTACTCTTCATTTTCAAGATTTTTGAGGCTATTTGTGTTTTTTGATTCTACATAAATTTTTGGAATGTTTGTTCTATATATTTGAAATATGCCACTGGTATTTTAGTGAGAAATGAACTGAATTTATAGATTGCTTTGAGAAGCTTGCAGTGTTCCTCAGAAATATGGTGGGTGAGTAGCCATTTTACGTACCAATTACACTGTATGAATTTTTTTATCCATTTACTTATGAAAGATCATCTGAATTTTCTGTTTTTGGCTATCACAAATAAAGGTGCTATAAATCTCCATGTACAAATCTTTGAATGGCCATATCCTTTTATATTTCTTTGAAAAGTATCTAGGAATAGAACACTAGATCATATAAGAGATGTATATCAAACTTTTAAAAAAATAGCCAAGAGCCTGACCAGGCGGTGGCGCAGTGGATAGAGCGTCAGACCGGGATGCAGAAGGACTCAGGTTCAAGACCCTGAGGTCACCAGTTTGAGCGAGGGCTCATCTGGCTTGAGAAAAAAGTTTGCCAGCTTGGACCCAAGGTCACTAGCTCAAGCCAGGGTTACTCGGTCTGCTGAAGGCCCCGGTCAAGGCACATATGAAAAAGCAATCAATGAACAACTAAGGTGTCGCAAACTGAAAAACTGATGATTGATGCTTCTCATGTCTCTCCATTCCTGTCTTTCTCTCTCTGACTCTCTCTCTGTCCCTGTAAAAATAAATAATTAAAAAGTTTCCAAGATTTATCATTACGAGAAAAATATTCTGCAACTATGTATTGTGACAGACATTAAGTAGACTTACTGTAGTGAACATTTTGCAATATATACAAATATAGAGTCATGTTGTACACCTGAAACTAATATAATCTTGTGTATCAATTAA
This sequence comes from Saccopteryx bilineata, assembly GCF_036850765.1. NCBI lineage: Eukaryota > Metazoa > Chordata > Mammalia > Chiroptera > Emballonuridae > Saccopteryx > Saccopteryx bilineata. Next base: position 9,346,255 of record NC_089502.1, on the reverse strand, counting down.
AAAATCAAATCAAATGAATTGCCAAATTTTTTCCCAAAGTGCCTATACTGTTTTACATTCTCATGATCAGTGTTCAAGAATTAAAGTTCTTCCACATCTTAGCTAACACTTGATATAATCAATCTTTTAATTTTATTCATTCTAATAGGTGTACAGTGGTATTTCATTGTGATTTTAGTTTTCATTTTATTAATGACTAATGATATTGAACATCCGTTCCATGTCTTATTTGTCATTTGTATATCCTCTTTGGTAAAGTGTTTGTTCAAATCTTGTCTTTTTTCTTTTTATTTGCATTACTTTTCTTTTTTATTATTGAGCTATAAGAGTTCTATATACTCTGCATACAAGTCCTTTATCAGATATAAGATTTGTGATTTTTTAATCACAGTCAATGCCTTGTGTTTACATTTTGTAAACAGTACCTTTGAAGAGTAGAAGTTTTAGACTTTGATGAAGTCCAAGTTATAAATTTATTCTTTCATAGATGTGCGCTTTTTTTGCCTCACTTCAGGTCAAAAATTTTTTTTCTAAAGTTTTATTTTATAAATTATACAGTTTTAAGGTTATAGTTTAGAGTAAATCTGTGACACATTTGGAATTAGTTTTTTATATGATGTTAAATATAGATAAAAATTCTCCTTTGCATGTGTATATAAAATATTCCAGTACCATTTGTTAAAATACAATCCTTACTTTATGGCTCTAGTCATTAGTGTGGTGCTAGATACATTATTTGAAACCTTGTACCAATATTTTACGGTCTTGATTTTTTTATCCCAGGTTCTGTCTTTATCCCAATTATTAAGGTAAAATCTTAATGAAATCCAGAGTAGTGTACTGGATATCTGTATTTTTTTAATATAAATTTTAATGGTACGGGTAAGGATAATAAGGATTTTTTTCTACCATTTCCTTATGTTATTGACAATTAAGTTTATCAGAAAAACTCCCAAAATTAAATATTTGTTTTGAAAATAGAATTACAGGGGGAAAGTTATACAACTATAATATGCCAAATAGCAGTTCTCTGACTTTTACTGTAAGAAAGGAAGTGTATTTTTATAAAGTTTTTAGTTGATATTCTTTCCTTGTATAAATGTTATTCTTTTATTTATGATAATTAGGTTCTTTTTTATTATTCATTTTAAAGAAGAGAAAGCAAGAGAGAAGGTAGAGGAGCAAGAAACATCAACTCCCATATGTGCCTTGACCAGGAAAGTCTAGGGATTCGAACCAGCGACCTCACCATTCCAAATAGACACCCTATCCACTGTGCCACCACAGGTCAGGCAATAATTAGGTTCTATAAATATTATCTACTTTGAATTCGTTTTGAACCACATGAGATATACGTTTTACTAAGAATAGGCACCCTGGCTGGTTGGCACCCGTACCATTAAAATTTGTATTAAAAGTGGATAGAGTCTCATCCTGGCATGCAACATTTGAGATTTGATCCTCAATTAAGCCACATATGAGAAGCGACCATCTGCTTCCTCTCCCACTTCCTCCCTTCTTCACCTCTTGTAGACAGTGGATTATTTGGTCCAAGAGTGGCCCCGGGCACTGAGAATAGCTGGATTGGTCCCAGCATGTCAGCTTCAGGCACTAAGAATAGTTCAGTACTTAAGCATTGGACCCAGGTAGGGTTACTAGTTGGATCATGGTTGGGGCACATGAGAGAGTCTATCTAACTATCTCCCTTCTTCTCATTAAAAAAAGAGGCAAAAACCACATTTCCTCATCCCCTATCCCTGTACTCTGCTTTGTTCTTCACTGTAATATATATCACTATCTATCTTATATATTTTGCTTCTTTCTTTTCCATTTGATCACATAGGCATAACAGCCATAAGGGTAGGAATTTTTGATTTTTTTATGACTGTATCCTCAATGCTAGAACAGTTCCTAGCATAAAGCAATCCTCTATTAATATTTTTAAATGGATAAATGAGTAATAAATTAAATATTATGAACTAACTAAAGGAACCTCACCATGAAGAATAATGTTGGATCTGTGGAGAGATACTTTCAAAGGTACAAATAATGGATTTTCAAGCTAACATGAGAAACATATGCTATTTTTAGATGATTATTTGCTTTAAATAATATATAAATAACAATAATAAAAGGCCATGTATTAAATTATCGAGGAATGTGCTGGTTTTATTTCATTAAATATTAATCAAGGTAAAGTATTCTAGGCTATACAAATTTAAGCATTATGGGTCTATTCACAGATATGTCTTTGTTTAGTCTGATCTCTGAGTATTATTTTAATGTAACCCATGTCCCTTGGTTCTAAATCTGTGTTCAACATGTAATTTCTAATCATAATTGTACTTTTCATGTAGGTCTCCTTAAAGACATAGAAATAAATAATTTATTATCTGTTTTTTGGACCTCTGCTACATGTCAAACACTGTGGTAAGTCCTGGCATAAAATGGCAAGAAGCTTTTGCATTCCTGACATTTAAAGTTAATTGGGGGGCAAAGTAGATAGAGCATCAACCTCGGATGCTGAAAACACAGGTTTAAAATCCTGAGGTGGCCAACTTGAGCATAGGCTCATCTGGCATGAGCACAGGTTTACCAGCTTGAGTATGGCATCATAGATATGACCCTATGGTCAGCGGCTTGAGTCTTAAGGTCACTGGCTTGAAATCTAAGGTTGTTGGCTTGAGCAAAGAGTCACTGGCTTGGCTGAAGCCTTCCAGTCAAAGCACATATGAAAAAGCAATCAATGAAAAACTAAAATGCCACAACTACCAGTTGATGCTTCTCATCTCCCTCCATTCCTGTCTATCTGTCCCTGTCTGTCCCTCTCTCTCTCTCTCTCTGTCTCTCTCACAAAATTAAATTAAATTAATTGGGGAAACAGAACTTAAGTAAATAAATTTATAATAAATATCTAATCACAAAGTATTATACATTTTCTAAAGGAAAAGAACAAGGTGCCATTGGATTAGTTGGGCTGAGAAAGTCCCAGAAAGTAAGAAAGTGAGACATGAAATATGAATAGGAGTAAACCATGCAAAAAGCACGGAAACGATATTCCAAGAAAAGGGTACAGCAAGTGTCAAGGATCTGAAGTGAAAAAGAATGACATGCTGAGAAACTGGAAAAAGGTCAGTTTGTCTATAATATTATATAAAGACAATTATGGATATGTAGGCAGGAGTTAGATCATGTTGTTTTGTGGACAATGTTAAATAGTTTGCAGTTTGTCTAACGGTCAAATACAGTACTTTGAAGTATTTGACCCAGGCAAGATGACATGATCTAATTTTCTTTTTTTAAAAAAAATCACTTTGGTTGCTGTGGGGAAAATAGATTGGTTGGAGAGAAGAGTGGGCAGAGGATATGCAATGAGGATGCTATTAAAATAATATAAGAGAGAGATTTTAGTAGCTTAAGGCAGAATGGTGGCAGAACAAATGTAGAAATGAGAAGATCCATATCTGAGCCCTGAGTAATAGTCATTGAAGAGTTGCATAGAAAAGCAAGGTGTTCCTTGACCTGTGGTGGAACAGTGATTAGAGTGTCAACCTAGAATCCTGATGTCACCAGTTCAAAACCCCAGGCTTACCTGAACAAGGCACAAAAAAGAAGCAACTACCAAGAGTTGATGCTTCCCTCTCCTCTTGCCTTTCTCTCTCTCTCTCTCTCTCTCTCAAGTAAGTAAATAATTTTTTTTAAAAAAGAAAAAAGTGAAGGGTGTGAAAACCAGAAACTGGTTCCAAGAGAAAAGGAATAATCAGGTGTGTCAGAAACTTTGGAGAGGTTGAATTAGACAGGAGTGAAAAGTATGTCAAATTGATATGGCAGTTTAGTGATCTTTTCTGACCTCTGTAAAAAGAGTATTAGTGGATCCAGAAGCTTTGTTGAAGTAGACCAAAGAGGGAATATAGGTTTTCTGTTTCTGACATGTCATCACTGCTAAAACCAAAATGTAATGGTTAACAGATTAAAAAACATCCATTTAAAAGCCTCAGAGATTTGTAAATTAAAGAATTATCAGAATAAACCTAAGGGACTGTGAGAACATAAAAGCAGGAAGAAATGACATCAGTTTTGTCCTGCAAACAATTGTGGAATTTGGTGAGTATGAGGATTTCAACTTTGGAAAAGCCACCCAAAAAATAGAGGTAAAATTCACAAGTCAAGCAACCAATTAGAAGTAGAAAGTCTGCCCTGGCCGGATAGCTTGGTTGATTAGAGCACCATGACAAAGTGCAGAGGTTGCTGGTTTGATCCCCAGTCAGGGCACATACAGGAACAGATCAATAGATCTCTCTCTCTCTCTCTCTCTCTCTCTCTCTCTCTCTGTCTATACTCCTCTCTTCCTCTTTCACTAAAATCAATAAATAAAAAAAATTTAAGTGGAAAGCCAAATTTAAATCCTTTCCCCATTTATTTGGTGCCCAAAATGAATAAGCCCTCAGTGAAGGAGAACTTAACTTGCTTTTTTACCCATTCCCTCAGGGGACTGCAAAGGAGTATTTCCTTGGTGGTGCCAAGCAGGACAGGGAAAAAAATTGGCCAACAGTTTGTCATCATGCAGCCCCAATTCACACTGCCTGAGTGACTCAAGAAGTCTCTAATCATAAAATTAAAGTGATCCTGATCTGGTCTGTTAACGTTCCCAAACATTACAAAAGTAATGCAAACATAAACTCTTTGTGAAGAAATTCACATTTTTCGTAGATCTCAAAGAATTTATTTAAATTATTTTAAAAAGAAAGTGAGAAGCTCACACAAAAAAGTTAATAATCAAATGCAATTAAATTACCACCATAAGTGAGAATTGGCAAAAGTAACAGCAGAGCAATATCCTGAAGTAATTTAGATACTGGAATTATTAACAACAGAATATGAAGAGCTATACTTACTATGTTTAAATAAATAAATACATGTGTGGAGAACAAGAATTCCTAAATAATTACCATATTTGAAAGTTATTTCAGTGACATCATAGAAATGGCGCCGTGAGGACATGGACGAAAAATCTCCCCAAAATTTCAACAAGTTCAACAACCAGAGACAGAAAAAATCTATCCTTGGAGCATCCGAGAGTTTCACATACTGAAGGTGAAGGCTACAAAGTGCGGAAAGCCTGGGCACAGTGGTCCCACAGAATGCTAGGTGTGCTGAACAGGCCTGGGAGCTCAGAGAAAGTCACCTTGAGAGCAATCGGCTCCCAGCCCCGCCTGATTACGCTGGCTGTTCTGACTGCCAGAGCCTTACCCAGAGCCCTGCATTCAGTGGGGATAGAGTGGGGACTTGCCAGCTCTCTAAACCTCTTACTCCCCAGGCAGAGGAAGTGGCAGCCTCATAGCTGGATCATCAGGCTGCTAATCCAGGAAGGAGAGACTAGAGAGAGGCTTCGGGAAAACAGACTCTCTCATTGTTGGAGCCTGCAAACACTAACAAGCCTTGATTATCAATGAGAATGAAGCCTAATATATGACATTGCTGGAGAATCTCATCAACTGCAAATCCCTACCTAAGCGTGCCATAGGGGCAAAGCCTAGGGTACAGAGTCACTGACCAGGAAGAGGGAGAGGAAAGAAACGGGAAGAAGAAGTTAACCTCTCAAAATCAAGAAAAATCCACAGACTTTATAACTTGTTCCACTATTTTGTTTGTTTGTTTATTTCTTTCATCCTCTTGCCTTTATCAGTATTATTTCTATTTCCTCCACCTTGGTCCTTTTATTCTCTGTCTGTCTTACTCTTTCCTTTTCTTGAACTACACTACCCATAAGTGTTACATTTTATTTCTTTTCTTCTTCCTTACTCTCCATGAGGGTTACACGTCAAAATCCTTAACTCTCTCTCTCTCTTTTTGTTTTTTTTTCTTTTTTCTTCATTTCGTTTTCCCTTTTTTTGTTTCTCACTTGCTATTAGTTTCTTCTTTTCTCCTTTTAATTTTCCTCTCATTCAATCCTCAATCACGAACAAATTATTTAATTTGGGACTCAAGTTTTTTGGTTTTTTTGTGTCATTTTGGGTGCTTTCTACTTCACTTTTTAACTCCTTAGCATTCCTCCCAACCCAGAATCTCCATTCTATTCAGTCTTTGCTCCACTTAATACAATAGTTTGTTTTTTATTCCCTTTTTCTGGTTTCTTTCTTATCCCTCTCATTATATCTCTTAGTCGACCATCACTTACAAGCAAATCATTTTATACTTGACCCAAATTTTTTCCTTTTTTGTATTTTGTGGGTCCCTACTTCCTTTTTTCCCTTTGAACAGTTACCCCAAACTCAGGCCCTTCGTTACAGGCAGTTTTTGTTTCATTTAGCATAATATAATTCACAGTTTAAAATGATATTTTCCTAAGAAGGAATGAAGTGAAGGGGAAGAGAAGAAAGAAAAGGGGAGGGAAATAATAAATTATTATTGGGTTTTTTTGTGTTTATTTCCAATTTTTTTATTTTTTATTTTTTTGTTTTATTTTTTTCATTTTTTTCTACTTTTTATTTTTTATTATTTCTCAATAATGCTATCAACAAGACCACTCTCAGATGCCATTAAGAAAAAAGAAATCAAACCACATATATATAGTCAAATAATTTTTGATAAAGGGGCCAACAACACACAATGGAGAAAAGAAAGCCTCGTCAATAAATGGTGCTGGGAAAACTGGAAAGCCACATGCAAAAGAATGAAACTGGACTACAGTCTCTCCCCCTGTACAAAAATTAACTCAAAATGGATCAAAGATCTAAACATAAGACCTGAAACAATTAAGTACATAGAAGAAGACATAGGTACTCAACTCATGGAACTGGGTTTTAAAGAGCATTTTATGAATTTGACTCCAATGGCAAGAGAAGTGAAGGCAAAACTTAATGAATGGGACTACATCAGACTAAGAAGTTTTTGCTCAGCAAGAGAAACTGATAACAAAATAAACAGAAAGCCAACTAAATGGGAAATGATTTTTTCAAACAACAGCTCAGATAAGGGCCTAATATCCAAAATATACAAAGAACTCATAAAACTCAACAACAAACAAACAAACAATCCAATAAAAAAATGGGAAGAGGATATGAATAGACACTTCTCCCAGGAAGAAATACAAATGGCCAACAGATATATGAAAAGATGCTCATCTTCTTTAGCTATTAGAGAAATGCAAATCAAAACGGCAATGAGATACCACCTCACACCTGTTAGATTAGCTGTTATTAGCAAGTCAGGTAATAGCAACTGTTGGAGAGGCTGTGGAGAAAAAGGAACCCTCATACACTGTTGGTGGGAATGTAAAGTAGTACAACCATTATGGAAGAAAGTATGGTGGTTCCTCAAAAAACTGAAAATAGAACTACCTTATGACCCAGTAATCCCTCTACTGGGTATATACCCCAAAAACTCAGAAACATTGATACGTAAAGACACATGCAGCCCCATGTTTATTGCAGCATTGTTCACAGTGGCCAGGACATGGAAACAACCAAAAATCCCATCAATAGATGACTGGATAAAGAAGATGTGGCACATATACACTATGGAATACTACTCAGCCATAAGAAATGATGATATCGGAACATTTACAGCAAAATGGTGGGATCTTGATAACATGATACGAAGTGAAATAAGTAAGTCAGAAAAAAACAGGAACTGTATTATTCCATACGTAGGTGGGACATAATAGTGAAACTAAGAGACATTGATAAGAGTGTGGTGGTTATGGGGGGGAGGGGGGAATGGGAGAGGGATAGGGGGTGGGGAGGGGCACAAAGAAAACAAGATAGAAGGTGACAGAGGACAATCTGACTTTGGGTGGTGGGTATGCAACATAATTGAACGACAAGATAACCTGGACTTGTTATCTTTGAATATATGTATCCTGATTTATTGATGTCACCCCATTAAAAAAATAAAATTATTAATAAAAAAAAGAAAAAGAAAATCAAATATCATAGATACAAAAGAAAGAGAAGTAACACAGATGTGGAAAAATCTGTGGAGAAAAAATTTAATATACTAGAAATCTTGGAGCTAAATGACAGAGAATTAAAAATAGAAATCCTAAAAATACTCAGAGATATACAAGAAAACACAGAAAGGCACTTTAGGGAGCTCAGAAATCAACTGAACAAACACAAAAAATATGATACCAAGAAAATTGAAACTATAAAAACTAATCAAACAAAGATGAAAAACTCAATTCAGGAACAGAAAAACGAGGTAACAAGCTTAGCTAATAAACAGGCCAAACAAAAGGTAGGATTAGTGACATAGAAGACAAGCAACTTGAGGAACAACAGAGAGAAGAAGAGAGAGACTAAAAAATTTTAAAAAATGAGAAAGTCCTACAAGAATTGTCTGACTCCATCAAAAAGAATAACATAAGAATAATAGGTATATCAGAGGGAAAATAGAGACAAAATGGAATGGAGAATTTATTCAAACAAATAATTAGACGACAACTTTCTAAGCCTGTGTAAAGAACTAAAGCCTCAAATTCAAGAAGCAAACAGAATACCGAGTTTCCTTAACCACAACAAACCTACTCCAAGGCACATCATAATGAAAATGGCACAAACCAATGATAAAAAAAAAATTCTCAAGGCAGCCAGGGAAAAGAACAATACAACATATAAAGGAAGGTCTATTAGATTATGATCAGATTTCTCAAAAGAAACTCTACAAGCTAGAAAAGAGTGGACCCCAATATTTAAAAGCCTGAAAGAGAGGAACATTCAGCCAAGAATACCATACCATCAAAGTTATCCTTCAAGTACGAAGAAGAAATAAAAACATTCACAAACACAGAAAAGATGAGGGAATTTATCATCAGAAAACCCCCACTCCAGGAAATACGAAAGGAAGTTTTTCAACCAGATCCAAAGAACAAAACAAAACAAAACCACAAGTAAAATCTTGACCAAGAACACAATAAAACCAAATTTAAACTGTGACAACAAAAGCAAAAAAAAGGGGGGGGGGACAGAGATTAACAGTAGCAAAAGATGATGAAGTGAAAATAGGGTAACGCAAGATAGGGTACTACAATGAATATGGTAGGTACCCTTTTCATTTCTTAATGGTAACCACCCTTGAAAAAAACCACCACAAAAGCACATGACTTAAAAAAAATAGCAACAGAGGAAAGAAGTATGGAACACAAACAAACAAAAACAAATGATAAGAAAACAAAAGAGAAGAATCAAACAAGATACAAAAATAACAGAAAGCAATTTATAAAATGGCAATAGGGAATACACAAGTGTCAATAATTACACTAAACGTAAATGGATTAACTCACCAATAAAAAGACACAGAGTAGCAGAATGGATTAAAAAAGAAAATCCAACTGTATGCTGCCTACAAGAAACACATCTAAGCAACAAGGATAAAAACAAATTCAAAGTGAAAGGCTGGAAAACAATACTCCAAGCAAATAACATCCAAAAAAAAAGCAGGCTTAGAAATACTCATATCTAATAATGCTGACTACAAGACAGCAAAAGTACTCAGAGAAAAAAATGGTCATTTCATAATGATTAAGGGAATGCTTAATCAAGAAGACATAACAATCCTTAATATATATGCACCAAACCAAGGAGTACCAAAATATATAAGACAGCTACTTATTGACCTAAAAACAAAAACTGACAAAAATACAATCATACTTGGAGACTTCAATACACCGCTGATGGCTCTAGATCGGTCATTCAAGCAGAAAATCAATAAAAATATAGTGGCCTTAAACGAAACACTACAGAACCTGGATATGATAGATATCTACAAAACACTTCATCCCAAAGTGACAGAGTATACATTTTTCTCTAGTGTACATGAAACATTCTCAAGAATTGACCATATGTTGGGCCATAAAAATAACATCAGCAAATTCAGAAAAAATTGAAATTTTACCAACCATATTTTCTGATCATAAAGCCTTGAAACTAGAATTCAACTGCAAAAAAGAGGAAAAAAACCCACAAAAATGTGGAAATTAAACAACATACTTTTAAAAAATGAATGGGTCAAACAAGAAATAAGTGCAGAGATCAAAAGATATATACAGACAAATGAAAATGACAATATGACATATCAGAATCTCTGGGATGCAGCAAAAGCAGTTATAAGAGGGAAGTTCATACCCCTTCAGGCATATATGAACAAACAAGAGAGAGAGCCCAAGTGAACCACTTAACTTCACACCTTAAGGAACTGGAAAAAGAAGAAGAAAAACAACCCAAAACCAGCCAAAGAAAGGAGATAATAAAAATCAGAGCAGAAATAAATGAAATAGAGAACAGAAAAACTATAAAAAAATTAATAGAACAAGGAGCTGGTTCTTTGAAAAGATCAACAAAATTGAAAAACCCCTGGCAAGACTTACCAAGGAAAAAAGAGAGGGAACTCATATAAACAAAATCCAAAATGAAAGATGAGAAATCACCACGGACATCGTAGATATATACAAAGAATAATTGTAGAACACTATGAAAAACTTTATGCCACTAAATTCAACAACCTAGAAGAAATGGATAAATTCCTAGAACAATACACCCTTACTAGATGAGTCTAGAAGAAACAGAAAGCCTAAACAGACCTATTAGTGGGGAAGAAATAGAAAAAAACCATTAAAAACCTCCCCAAAAATAAAAGTCCAGGCCCAGACGGCTCTAGTAGTGAATTCTATCAAACATTCAAAGACTTGGTTCCTATTCTACTGAAAGTCTTCCAAATAATTAAAGAAGAAGCAATACTTCCAAACACATTTTATGAGGCCAACATAACCCTCATACCAAAACCAGTCAAGGACAGCACAAAAAAAGAAAACTACAGACCAATATCTCTAATGAATACAGATGCTAATATACTGAACAAAATACTGGCAAATCGAATACAGCAACATATTAAAAAATAATACATCATAATCAAGTGGGGTTAATCCTAGAATCTCAAGGATTGTTCACCATACGTAAAATGGTTAACATAATACACCACATCAACAAAACAAAGAACAAAACCACATGTTCTTATCAATAAATGCAGAAAAGGCATTCGATAAAATACAATACAACTTTCTGTTTAAGACACTCAATAAAATGGGTATAGAAGGAAAATATCTCAACATGATAAAGGTCATATATGATAAACCATCAGCCAACATCATATTAAATGTCATAAAACTCAGGACTTTCCACCTTAAATCAGGAACAAGACAGGGTTGTCTACTCTCTCCACTCTTATTTATCGTGGTGCTAGAAGTTCTGGCCAGAGCAATCAGAAAAGAGAAAGAAATAAAAAGGCATCCATATTGGAAAAAAAGAAGGAAAGATATCACTTTTTGCAGATGATATGATCCTATACATCAAAAACCCCAAAGATTTCACAAAAAGATTACTAGAAAAAATAAACCAATACAGTAATGTCGCAGGATACAAAATTAACATACAAATGTCCATATGCTTTCTATATGCCAAGAATGAAATATTAGAAAACAAACTCAAAAAATAATCCCCTTCACGATTGCAACAAAAAATAACTAAAATACCTAGGAATAAACATAACAAAGAATGTAAAGGACCTATATAACAAAAGCTACAAAGCATTGATAAAGGAAAACGGAAAAGATACAATGAGATGGAAAAAATATTCCTTGTTCGTGGATAGGAAGAATAAATATAATCAAAATGGCTATATTACCCAAAGCAATATATAAATTTAATGCAATTCCCATCAAAATTCCTATGACATTCTTTAAAGAAATGGAACAAAAAATCACCAGATTTATATGGAACAATAAAAAACCCCAATTAGCCAAAGCAATCCTAAAGAAAAAGAGTGAAGCTGGGTGCATTACAATACCTGACTTCAAACTATATTACAGGGCTATGACAATCAAAACAGCATGGTATTGGCAGAAAAATAGACAGTCAGACCAATGAAACAGAATAGAAAGTCCAGAAATAAAACCACATATATATGGTCAAATAAATTTTGATAAAAAGGCCAACAGCACACAATGGAGAAAAGAAATCTTCTTCAACAAATGGTGCTGGGAAAACAGGAAAGCCACATGCAAAAGAATGAAACTCAACTACAGCTTGTCCCCTTTTACAAAAATTAATTCAAAATGGATCAAAGACCTAAATATAAGACCTGAAACAATAAAGTGCATAGAAGAATACATAAGTACTAAACTCATGGACCTGGGTTTTAAAGAGTATTTTATGAATTTGACTCCAAAGGCAAGAGAAGTGAAGGCAAAGATAAATGAATGGGACTACATCAGATTAAAAAGGTTTGCTCAGCAAGAGAATCTGACAGCAAAATAAACTGACAGCCAACTAAATAGGAAATGTTATTTTCAAGTAACAGCTCAGATAAGGGCCTAATATCCAAAATTTACAAAGAACTTATAAAACTCAACAACAAACAAACAAACAATCCTATAAAAAATAGGAAGTGGACATGAACAGACACTTCTCCCAGGAAGAAAAACAAATGGCCAACAGATATATGAAAAGATTCTCAATTTCTTTAGTTATTAGAGAAATGCAAATCAATCCTGCAATGAGATACCACCTCACACCTGTTAGATTAGCTATAATCAACAAGACAGGTAATAGCAAATGTTGGAGAGGCTGTGGAGAAAAAGGAACCCTCATTCACTGTTGGTGGGTCTGTAAAGTAGTGCAACCATTATGGAAGAAAGTATGGTGGTTCCTCAAAAAACTGCAAATAGAACTACCTTATGACCCAGCAATCCCTCTACTGGGTATATACCCCCAAAAACTCAGAAACATTGATACGTAAAGACACATGTAGCCCCATGTTCATTGTAGCATTGTTCACAGTGGCCAAGACATGGAAACAACCAAAAAGCCATTCAATAGAAGACTGGATGAAGAAAATGTGGCACAAATATACTATAAAATATTACTCAGCCATAAGAAATGATGACATTGGATCGTTTACAACAAAATGGTGGGATCTTGATAACATTATACGTAGTGAAATTAGTAAATCAGAAAAAACCAAGAACTACATGATTCCATACATTGGTGGGACATAAAAATGAGACTAAGAGACATGGACATGAGTGTGGTGGTTACCGGGCACAGGAGGGAATGAGGAGAGGGGGAGGGGCAGAAAGAAATCTAGATAAAAGGTGACAGAGGACAATCTGACTTTGGGTGATGGGTATGCAACATAAGTAAATGACAAGATAATCTGGACATGTTTTCTTTGAATATATGTACCCTGATTTATTGATGTCACCCCATTAACACTAATAAAAATTTATAAAAAAGAAAGTTATTTCAATGATCTTCTGAAGTAAAATAAAATCATGATTGAAATTAAAAGTTCAAGCAATTGAGGAGATTAACAGCAAAATAGACACATTTAATTAGAGGATTAGTGAGTTAGTAGACATTTCAGGGGTTATTCATAAGAGAATAGACCTTAAAAGTTGTAAAAAGAAAAATAATCTATAACTGTGTGGTGATAATGGGTGGTAACTAAATTTATTGTGATCATTTTGCACTATATGTGCAAACATCAAATAATTATGTTGTATACCTGAAACTAATATAATGTTATATATCTCTATAATATCTCAATTTTAAAAAGAAATTGCTTAAAAATCAGTATGAGGGGCAAAGAGATAGAATATAGTAACTTTCCTTTGCCCTGGTGCAAAATGTTCCAAAATCCCAGTGATGCCTGAAACCACAGATAGTACTGAACTCTATATATGCTATGTTTTTCTGTACATACATACCTTTGATAAAATTTAATTTATAAATTTTGCAATTTTGCCTGACCAGGAGGTGGCACAGTGGATAGAGCGTTGAACTGGGATGCCAAAGACCCAGGTTCGAGACCCCGAGGTCACCAGCTCGAGTGCAGGCTCACTTGGCTTGAGCAAAATAAAAAAAAATGCTCACCAGCTTAGACCCAAGGTCGCTGGCTCAAGCAAGAAGTTACTCGGTCTATGAAGGCCCACAGTCAAGGCACATATGAGAAAGCAATCAATGAACAACTAAAGTGTCGCAACAAAAAACTCATGATTGATGCTTCTCATCTCTCTCCGTTTCTCTCCATCTGTCCCTATCTATACCTCTCTCTGACTCTCTCTCTGTCCTTGTAAAGAAAAAAAATAAAAATAAATAAATTTTGCAATTTTAAAGATAGAAGAGTCATTCTTACTATAGATCTTAGCAGCATCAGCATGATTTTTCTTTTTTAATAAGTTGAGAAATTTCACTTTTTCACTTAAAGGAAGCACATTGGTATATTCAAATTGCCAGCCTCACTACTCTTGCTATTTGGGGCCATTGTTAAGTAAAATAACTGTTACTTGACACAAACACTGTGATTCTACTAAAGTCGATCTGATAACCAAGACAGCTACTAAGTGACTAATGGATGAGTAGCATATACACCCTCAGTAAGCTGGACAAAGAGATAATTGACACCCCAGGTGGATGGCATAGAACCATGAGACTCCATCATGATGTTCAGAACAGCGGCAATTTAAAACTTTGAATTGTTTATTTCTAGAATTTTCCAATTAATGTTTTTGGACCACAGTTAAATATAGGTAATTGAAACTGCAGAAGCTAAAGTGTAGATGGGGGAGGTGCTGTATATGGCAGAAGAAACAAAATTATTTTCTAGCCAGGTTTTGTTATTGAGTGTTAAATTTCAAATCAAGTTGGTAAAAGTCGAAGGCGGGAAGATGATGCTGGAGTAGGCGGACGTACCAGCATCTACCTCCCAGAACCAAAGTGGATTACAAACTAATTTTAAGAACTATCATCTGGAAAAATCAACTTTGGACTACAAAAAGGACTCTTCAACCAAATAACGCTGAAGAAGCCGCACAGAGACTGGTAGTAAAATGAAAACGTGGAAATGCAGAGAGGGCTGCCCAGCTCCTTGGAGCGAATGGCAGCAGGGAGAGACTTGCGTGGCGGGAAGTGAGTTTAGCAGAGAGGAAAGGGTCCTGAGCCCCAGGAACAAAGCCCCAGCCTGCAGCCCCAGAGCCCAGAAGAGGCGTAAGGACAGTATTTAACTGGAAACAAGTCAGGATACCGTTTGTGAGAGAGTCTGATTTCTCAGACCCAGGATCCTTCTTAAAGGGACTGCACGGAACATCTCTCTCAAAAACAATCACCTGGGGCTCCTGGGGATGGGGGGAGAAAGGAGAGGACCACAGTAACAGGAAGAGAGTGTAATCTAGGAGGTATAGGGAGAAACATTTTGTGAGATAGCCACCCTAACCCCTGGGATGAGTCACTCCCCAAAGCTGAAGTGAATATTTCCCCCAGAAACAGCAATACCAGCAAAGGGAAGCAGGAGAGCAGCCAAACAAGCTCCCCCATGGCATTCAGAGCAGAGTCGCATAGAAGGAGGGAGCTTTCGGGTCTACAGTAGTGAGTCTTAGGGTCCGAGCTATAACAGCCCCAACCACGTGGCTGAGGGCGCACCAGAGAGCGGGCGGCAGCAGAAGACAAAAGCGCAGTTCTGCTGGCAGGGGCGGAAGCCGGCTGGCCACCACTGTGCTCAGGTGTGAGCTCAATCTTGCCCGGCTGGGGAGAAGGGGGTGTGCAAAAGTGGTCAAGCTCAGCTGCCGGCAGCCTGTAATCCAGCCTCCGGGAAGAAGGGCAGGAACCGCAGAAAGGGTGGAGACCAGCCCCAGAGCAAGGGCAAAGGAGCACAGCCCTGTCCCGCCCATGCAACCCAGGCTTGTGGTCTGACTTGGTAGCCAGCTCCTCCCGCGGGAGTGGAGCCAAAAGACCAGAACAGGCAGAGTTCCACTACTGAGCTGAGCTTGGGCACGCAGCCCTGCCCGGCGGTAGAGCCAAGGCTAGCAGCTGTTCCTTGAGTGGGATCCTCCTGCAAGGGCAGGGCGAAAGCTCGGAAACAGGCGGAGACCCGCAGCTGAGCAAAGGTGCTCACCAGTGCCCTCAGGACCGAGCATAACGTCACACATGGGGGCGGGGCAAAGGCCAAGGCCAGCAACCCTTGTGCGCATGAGCACGTGATCACAGCCACTCCCATGAAGAGAAAATGCGGAGGCAGAGAAATACAACACAAATAAACCAAGAGAAATCCCTAGAAAAGGACCTAAGTGAATCAGATATAACCAAATTACCAGATGCAGAGTTTAAAATAACGATTGTTAGGATGCTCAAAGATATTAGAACAACCATAGATGGCCATTACGAAAACCTAAATAAAGAGATAACAAATATAAAAAAGGACATTGAAATAATTGTTAATCCAAATTCGGAGGGACCTGAAATATGGAAGACAGGAGTAAGGTCCATTGTTTACACATCAAAGTTTTATTGTCTAGCTTGGCCAAGTGGCGGGAACTCCGACAGAAATCTGACGGAAAGCGCGCCGGCCCTTTGTTCTACTTAGTTTTTATAGTTTTGTAAGTGGGAAGTACAGAAGCAAAAATTGCAATTAGGAGCCCCTTACCGCTATTGGTTATAGTCATTGTCCTTTAACATGATAGGACCACGTTCAATTTGCAAACCATACATCATTTTGGAGAAAACAAAATTTACAAGCCAACACAATGGTAGAAAGATTTCTCTTTACATATTAAAGGCATTCCTATATCATCTAGTGTTTATTTGCTATCTCTCTGTCCAGAGTCACACACGCATTTACATAGGAGAGGTCGTTTCGGTGGGGAAAAATGCCCTCAAATGACTCATTGCTATAAGAAAAGGTTTCATTTGGCTTTTCTCTTCCTGCACCTGGTTAGCCATTCACCCCTTGCCCCACAGGTGTGGTGAAATGTCTGGGAATCCATGTTTTCCTCCCCTTGCATTTACAATACAATACCAAGGGTAATCCTGGTTATGCCAATCACAAAGTACAGAGACTATTCTCACAATTTCTCTGCACACCTTAATCCAAATTAATAAAATGTTCTCCAAGCCTTCTAAGATATTAATATTAATTCTGTAGCCTTTGGTACTTTACAACACCTGCGGGTGAAATGGCTCAGTGGCTCCTCAATAATAAAAAAGAATCAGTCAGAAATGACAAATAAAATATCTGAAATAAAGAATACAATGGAAGGAATTAAAAGCAGGATGGATGAAGCAGAGAATCGAATCAGTGAGTTAGAGGACACAATAAATAAAGGCACGGAAGCAGAGCAGAAAAAAGACTCAAAAAGTGTGAGGAAACTCTAAGAGAGCTCTGTGACAACATGAAAAAAATAACATCCACATCATAGGGGTTCCTGAAGAAAAAGAGAAAGAACAAGGGATAGAGACTTTGTTCAAACATATTATAGCAGAAAACTTCCCTCAATTAAGGCAGGAAAACATTTCACACGTTCAAGAAGCACAGAAAACTCCATTAAAGAGAAACCCAAAGAAACCAACACCAAGACACATCATAATTAAAATACCAAAGCTAAATGATAAAGAGAAAATATTAAAAGCTGTTACAGAAAAAAAGACTATCACCTACAAAGGAGCCCCCATAAGGATGACTTCAGACTTCTCAACAGAAACACTTGAGGCCAGAAGGGAATGGCAAGAAATATTCAAAGTAATGAAGAACAAGAACCTACAACCAAAACTACTTTATCCAGCAAGGCTATCATTTAAAATTGAAGGAGAAATAAAAAGCTTTACAGACAAAAAAAAAAACTCAAGGATTTCACTGCAACGAAACCAAGGCTGCAAGAAATGCTAAGGGACCTGTTGTAAACAGATCAAAGGAGAAAAAGAATATAGCAAAATAGAAATACAGTTTTAAAGAAAAAAATGGCAATAAACAATTACATATCAGTAATAACCTTAAATGTTAATGGATTAAATGATCCGATCAAGAGATATAAGGTAGCTGCATGGATAAGAAAACAGGACCCATACATATGCTGTCTACAAGAGACACACCTTAAATCAAAAGATGCATACAGACTGAAGATAAAAGGATGGAAAAAAATGTTTCATGCAAATGGAAATGAAAAAAAACTGGGGTAGCAATACTTATATCAGACAAAATGGACTTTAAAACAAAGACCATAGTTAGAGATAAAGAAGGTCACTACATAATGATAAAGGGATCAATCCAAAAGGAAGATATAACCATTATAAATATCTACGCACCTAACATAGGAGCACCTGAATATATAAAGCAAACTTTGATGGACTTAAAGGGCAAGATCAACAGCAATACTATAATAGTAGGGAATTTCAATACCCCATTAACATCATTAGGTAGATCCTCAAGAAAGAAAATTAACAAAGAAACAACAGACTTAAAGGACATATTAGATCAACATGATTTAATAGATATCTTCAGAACCTTTTACCCTAAAACAGCAGCATGTACATTCTTTTCAAGTGCTCATGGTACATTCTCTAGAATAGACCACATCTTAGGGCACAAAAGTGGTCTCAACAAATTTAAGAAGATTGAAATCATATCGAGCACTTTCTCTGATCACAATGGCATTAAACTAAAAATCAACCACAATAGAAAAATTGAAAAACATTCAAACACCTGGAAACTAAATAGCACGTTATTAAACAATGAATGGGTTAACATTGAGATCAAAGAAGAAATTAAAAAATTCCTAGAAACAAACGATAATGAGCATACATCAACTGAAAATTTATGGGACACAGCAAAAGCAGTCCTGAGAGGGAAGTTTATAGCATTACAGGCACACCTCAAGAAGCTAGAAAAAGCTCAAATAATCAACTTAACCCTGCATCTAAAACAACTAGAAAAAGAACAGCAAGTAAAGCAAATGCTAGTAGAAGGAAGGAAATAATAAAGATCACAGCAGAAATAAATGACATAGAAGCTAAAGAAACAATAGAGGCTAAAGAACAATGAAACCAGGAGCTGGTTCTTTGAAAAGGTAAACAAGATCAATGAACCTTTAACGAGACTCACCAAGAAAAAAAGAGAGAGGACTCAAATAAATAAAATTAGAAATGAGAGTGGAGAAATAACAACTGACACAACAGAAATACAAAATATTTTAAGAAAATACTATGAAGAACTATACGCCAAAAAACTAGACAACCTAGATGAAATGGACAAATTCCTTGAATCATATGATCTTCCAAGAATCAATGTGGAAGAATCAGAAAACATAAGCAGACCAATTACAACAAATGAGATTGAAACAGGTATCAAAAAACTCCCAAAAAAGAAAAGTCCTGGGCCTGATGGCTTCACAAATGAATTCTACCAAATATTCAAAGATGAACTAACTCCTATCCTTCTCAAGCTATTTCAAAAAACTGAAGAGGAAAGAAGACTTCCAAACTCCTTTTATGAAGCGAGCATAATTCTGATTCCAAAACCAGGCAAAGACAACACAAAAAACGAAAATTATAGGCCAATATCCCTGATGAATTTAGATGCAAAAATCCTCAACAAAATATTAGCAAACCGGATCCAGCAATATATGGAAAAAAAATCATACACCATGATCAAGTGGGATTTATTCTTGGGAGGCAAGGCTGGTACAATATTCGCAAATCAATCAATGTGATTCATCACATAAACAAAAGAAAGGAGAAAAACCACATGATAATTTCAATAGATGCAGAAAAAGCATTTGATAAAATCCAGCACCCGTTCATGATAAAAACTCTTAGCAAAGTGGGAATACAGGGAACATACCTCAACATGATAAAGGCCACCTATGACAAACCCACAGCCAACATCATACTCAACGGGCAAAAATTAAAAGCAATCCTCTTAAGATCAGGAATAAGGCAGGGATGCCCCTTTGTACAACTCTTATTCAACATAGTTCTGGAAGTCCTAGCCACAGCAATCAGACAAGAAAAAGAAATAAGAGGCATCCACATTGGAAAATAAGAAGTAAAACTATCATTATTAGCAGATGATATGATATTGTACATAGGAAACCCTAAAGTCTCAGTCAAAAAACTACTAGACCTGATAAATGAATTCGGCAATGTGGCAGGATATAAAATCAATACTCAGAAATCAGAGGCATTTTTATACACTAATAATGAACTGCCAGAAAGAGAAATCTAGGAATCAATCCCCTTTACCATTGCAACCAAAAAAATAAAGTACCGAGGAATAAATCTAACCAAGGAGATTAAAGACTTGTACTCAGAAAATTATAAAACATTGATAAAAGAAATCAGGGAAGATATGAATAAGTGAAGGCATATACTGTGCTCATGGTTAGGAAGAATAAACATCATTAAAATGTCTATATTACCCAAAACAGTTTATAAATTCAATGCAATACCGATTAAAATACCAATGACTTACTTCAAAGACATAGAACACATATTCCAAAAATTTATATGGAACCAAAACAGAACACGAATACCCTCAGCAATCTTGAAAAGGAAGAATAAAGTAGGAGGGATCACACTTCCAGATATCAATTTATATTATAAGGCCATTATACTCAAAACAGCATGATACTGGCATGGGAACAGGCACATAGATCAATGGAACAGAACAGAGAACCCAGAAATAAACCCACAGATCTATGGACAACTGATATTTGACAAAGGAGGTAAGAGCATACAATGTAGTAAAGACAGCCTCTTCAACAAATGGTGTTGGGAAAATTTGAGAGCTACCTGCAAAAAAATGAAACTAGACCACCAACTTACACCACTCAGAAGAATAAACTCAAAATGGATAAAAGACTTGAATGTAAGCTGTGAAACCATAAGCATCTTAGAAGAAAACATAGGCAGTAAGCTCTCTGACATCTCTCGCAGCAATATAATTGCTGATTTGTCTCCACAGGCAAGTGAAATAAAAGACAGGATCAACAAATGGGACTTTATCAAACTAAAAAGCTTCTGCACAGCTAAAGACAATAAGAACAGAATAAAAAGACAAACTACACAATGGGAGAATATATTTGACATAGCGTCTGATAAGGGGTTAATAACCAAAATTTATAAAGAACTTGTAAAACTTAATACCAGGAAGACAAACAATCCAATCCAAAAATGGGCAAAAGAAATGAATAGACACTTCTCCAAAGAGGACACACAGATGGCCAAAAGGCATATGAAAAAATGTTCAACATCACTAATGATTAGAGAAATGCAAATTAAAACCACAATGAGATATCACCTCACACCAGTCAGAATGGCACTCATCAATAAAACAAGACAGAATAAGTGCTGGCGAGGATGTGGAGAAAGGGGAACCCTCCTGTACTGCTGGTGGGAATGCAGACTGGTGCAGCCACTGTGGAAAACAGTATGGAGATTCCTCAAGAAATTAAAAATCGAACTGCCTTTTGACCCAGCTATACCGCTGTTAGGAATATACCCCAAGAACACCATAGCACTGTTTGAAAAGAAGAAATGCACCCCCATGTTTATGGCAGCATTGTTCATGATAGCAAAGATTTGGAAGCAGCCCAAGTGTCCATCAGAGGATGAGTGGATTAAAAAGCTTTGGTACACAGCCATAAGAAATGATGACATGGGATCTTTTACAACATCATGGATGGGCCTTGATAACATTATACTGAGTGAAAGAAGTAAATCAGAAAAAACTAAGAACTATATGATTCCATATATAGGTGGGACATAAAGATGAGACTCAGAGACATGAACAACAGTGTTGGGGTTACAGGGTGGGGAGGAGAGGGAGGGGGTTGGGGGAGGGGAGGGGCACAAAGATCATGGCTTTTCAGCATTTGCCATATTCCCTCCTTAATCTATAGACAGACAGCAAATATTTACGTATGGTGTTCCCACTATAAAAACTGCTGTCTTACGGACAAATGATGATAAACTATTTCAGCAGTTCCTCCTTCTTCAAAGACTTATATGTCAACATAGAGTTCCATGTTTCATAGGACATACTCAAGCTCACTCCATGCTCCCTGGAGCTTTAGCAAAACGGAATGCCCCCCGTTTTTGTTTTTGTTTTTGTTTTGTAGCATTTTTTCTTTTCTTTATTTATTTTTGTGTTTTTCTGGGGATGGAGATTGGGAGGCAGTCAGACAGACTCCTGCATAAGCCTTACTGGGATCCACCTGGCATGCCTACCAGAGGGGAATGCTCTGCCCATTTGGGATGTTGCTCTGTTACAACCGGAGCCATTCTAGCGACTGGGGCGGTGGCCATGGGGCCATCCTTAGTGCCCGGGGTGGCTTTGCTTTAGCCTTGGCTGCAGGTGGGAGGAGAGAGACGAAGAGGAAGGAGACAGGGAGGGTTGGAGAGGTAGATGGATGCTTCTCCTGTATGCTCTGGCCAGGAATCGAACCCGGGAATCCTGCACACCAGACCAATGAGTCCAACGGGTCTACCATATCATGCTTTTTACTTAAAAAAAATTAATTTACATTTCTTTTGAATGCTGATGAACAGGAGACACCAAATCTTTTTCGCCTGCAAACTACTACCTTCTTTATTAGATCTAGATAATAACACTGTTTTGTCTTTTTTCAAATAGCTCCAGATATATGGAAAAGATTTATATAGGCAGACGGGGATCCTCAAACCCCTCAGCAAGATCTTCTGAGAATGGCTTTTAAGATACCTAGAGGCAGAAAAAGCCCAATAGAGATCAGGGGAACTACCAGCTTTTAGGATACACCTTTAAAGGCTCCAAAGCCCCAAAGGGGTCTCATAGGATGCCATCTGGGTCCTGCTTCAATAGTAGAAAGAAAGGTCATTGAGCTAAAGCCTGCCAGGCTTACACACCTCTGCTGTGAGGAAACAGGGATACTGGAAGGTGGGCTTCCCCCTCACTCCTCTAAGGGAGGGTTCAGTCTCTTCCAGCCCTGCTCCAGCCACTTGTGACCTAACCTTGCCCAGAAAGCTGGGGTTTGCCACTGAAGGCTGAAAGTGCTCAGGGCCGTCGGCCCCATCTCCGACACTGTGGACAAGCCTAGGGTATTTCTTCCAAGAAACAGGTAAACTGATCTCATTTGCACGGGGCCACTTAACTATGTTTTGCCTGAATAGTCAGGTTTTTTTTTCTTCCCTCAAAGATCTCTGTTGTGGGTGTTGATAGTCCTATGCTTTGCTTAATATATAGTGTTTCATTTATCCCTCCTACCTCAATGCCCCACTCATATTTCAGGCTGGGACCTACTCCTAATTTAGAGCTCTCTTTCCTCCTTTTGCCAACTTGTATTATGAATTTACCTTTGCCACCCAGCTTAGTGTATCCCAAGGTTCTCTGAACCATGCCACAGTCACAGAGCTCCAGGGAAAAGCAACCTGGTCTCAACTCTCCAGGCAGAGGAGAACAGAAACTCCATATCCATGCATGCTGCAAACTGCTTTTTTCCAGTCTACCTGAATCATTACCAGCTAGAAGCAGTGGGCATTGGGACTTGGACATGAGCTGCAAAGTATAGAATGGTGACAACATTTCCAGTGCCATGCGGATTTTTTCTCTGGGGAACTTTCCTGGACTCCTGCTCCCTGTGACAGCTCCTAACAGACTGAACTGTGGTTGGGTTGCATTTTTCAGGGATTTGGCATGGTGATGGGGCCAACTTGGACTTGGTGAACATGTTAAGGACACTACTCTTTTATGGATTCTTGCTGTATTGGCCAAGAGTTTGCTTAAAGGCTTTTAATCACTGTAAAAAAAAATAGAGGACTGGATGAAGAAGATGGGGCACATATACACCATGGTATATATACTATTCAGGTAGTAGAAATGATGACATCGGATCACTTACAGCGAAATGTTGGAGTCTTGGTAGCATTGTGCGGGGTGAAATAAGCAAATCAGAAAACAAAAAACAGGAACTGCAGGATTCCATACATTGGTGGGACATAAAAGCGAGACTAAGAGTCATGGACAGAAGTGTGGTGATTACGGGGGGTGGGGGTAGGGAAAGAGGGAGAGGGGGAGGGGAGGGGTACAGAGAGAACTGGATGGAAGGTGGCAGAGGACGATCTCTCTTCGGGTGATGGGTTTGCAACAGAACTAAATGACAAGATAACCTGGAAATGTGAAAAAAAATTCAAATCAAGTTGTATATATAATATCTAGTAGATGTTATAATAAAGATTTTTCCTGAAAAGAAAAAGAAAATAAGCAAACTAGAAAAAAACTTGGACTTTAGAGTGATAGACTGAGGTGTAAACCAGAGTTCCAGAAGGAAAAGAGACAGAGGCAATTGCTGAGAGTTTTCAGAAATAAGAAGAAACACCAGAGTAGAGAGCCAAATAAAAAAGAGAGATTACTTTCAAAGAAAAAAGAGACACCAGACAGGTGAATGGTAAATCCCTGGAGTACGCTGGAGCCAATAGACAAACAAATGGTAGCTTTAATGTGCAAACAGAAAATAACTACCAACCTATAATTGTATGCCTTGCAGAAGTATCTTTCAAGGAAGATGGTGAAATATAATGAGAAAGCTTGCCAGCAAGTAGAACAACAAAGGACATTTCAAAGGTAGAATAAAAGTTATCTCAGATGCCAGAAATGTAGATAGAAGAGAAGAGCAAAGCATGTGAAAAAAAATATGAAAAGACTTAAATAAATATTAACTGTATAAAAAATATATAAGTCTTGGGGTTAAAGTATGTTAATACACTGCTCACAAAAATTAGGGAATCAGGGAACGTGCAGATACTCCAGTACTTTCAGCCTTTTGTACAGTGCATTTTCATCAATGAAAAAAAGTTGGTTTTGCATCACATTTGCATAATCAAACAACTTTCTTTGACTTGTCATTTGCTTTTCTGATGTTCTTGTTTAATAAAAAGAATCAAATAGTTCTTTTTTAACATTTCATATTCACTTTGAAATATCCTCTAATTTTTTGAGCAGTATATATAAAATTAAAATACAATATTAACACAAATTGAGAGAGAGCAGTAAACAAATTTAGTGTTTAAAGTTTTCTCTGACCAGGCAGTGGTGCATTGGATAGAGCAGTGGTCCCCAACCCCCGGGCCGTGAACCAGTACCGGTTCGTGGTCCATTTGGTACTGGTCTGCAGAGAAAGAATAAATAACTTACATTATTTCCATCTGAACGATGTTTTATTTTTAAAAAATGACCAGATTCCCTCTGTTACATAAGTCTAAGACTCGCTCTTGATGCTTGTCTCATAAGTTCAACAATTATATTTAAAAATACCACAATTTTTTAATTTTTAATTTTTTTATAATTTTGTAAAAATTTATTTATTAAATTTAATGCAGTGAAACTGATAAATCAAGGTACATATGTTCAGAGAAAACATCTCTAGATTATTTTGACATTTGATTGTGCTGTATACCCCTCCCCGAAAGTTAAATTGTCTTCTGTCACCTTCTATCTGGTTTTCTTTGTGCCCCTCCCCTACCCCAACCCCTCCCTTCTTCTTTACCCCATCCCCCCTCCCCCCACAATAAAGCAGCCGAATATACATTTTTTTAATTATAATTTTATTTTTTTAATGGTGCAATATCAATAAATCAGGATACATATATTCAAAGATCAACAAGTCCAAGTTATCTTGTCTTTCAATTATGTTGCATACCCATGACTCAAAGTCAGATTATCCTCTGTCACCTTCTATCTAGTTTTCTTTGTGCCCCCCTCCCACTTTCCCTCTACATTTCCCCCCTCCCCCCATAACCACCACACTTTTATCAATGTCTCTTAGTTTCCTTTTATGTCCCACCTACGTATGGAATAATGCAGTTCCTGTTTTTTTCTGATTTACTTATTTCACTTCGTATAATGTTATCAAGATCCCACCATTTTGCTGTAAATGATCCGATGTCATCATTTCTTATGGCTGAGTAGTATTCCATAGTCTATATGTAACACATCTTCTTTATCCAGTCATCTATTGATGGGCTTTTCGGTTGTTTCCATGTCCTGGTCACTGTGAACAATACTGCAATGAACATGGGGCTGCATGTGTCTTTACATATCAATGTTTCCAAGTTTTGGGTGTATATACCCAGTAGAGGGATTGCTGGGTCATAAGGTAGTTCTATTTTCAGTTTTTTGAGGCACCACCATACTTTCTTCCATAATGGTTGTACTACTTTACATTCCCACCAACAGTGGATGAGGGTTCCTTTTTCTCCACAGCCTCTCCAACATTTGCTATTACCTGTCTTGTTAATAATAGCTAATCTAACAGGGGTGAGGTGGTATCTCATTGCAGTTTTGATTTGCATTTCTCTAATAACTAAAGAAGATGAGCATCTTTTCATATATCTGTGGGCCATTTGTACTTCCTCCTGGGAGAAGTGTCTGTTCATATCCTCTTCCCATTTTTTTATTGGATTGTTTGTTTGTTTGTTGTTGAGTCTTATGAGTTCTTTGTATATTTTGGATATTAGGCCCTTATCTGAGCTGTTGTTTGAAAATATCATTTCCCATTTAGTTGGCTTTCTGTTTATTTTGTTATCAGTTTCTCTTGCTGAGCAAAAACTTCTTAGTCTGATGTAGTCCCATTCATTAAGTTTTGCCTTCACTTCTCTTGCCTGTGGAGTCAAATTCATAAAATGCTCTTTAAAACCCAGGTCCATGAGTTGAGTACCTATGTCTTCTTCTATGTACTTAATTGTTTCAGGTCTTATGTTTAGATCTTTGATCCATTTTGAGTTAATTTTTGTACAGGGGGAGAGACTGTAGTCCAGTTTCATTCTTTTGCATGTGGCTTTTCAGTTTTCCCAGCACCATTTATTGAAAAGGCTTTCTTTTCTCCATTGTGTGTTGTTGGCCACTTTATCAAAAATTATTTGACTATATATATGTGGTTTTATTTCTGGACTTTCTATTCTGTTCCATTGGTCTGAGTGTCTATTTTTCTGCCAATACCATGCTCTTTTGATTGTCGTGGCCCTATAATATAGTTTGAAGTCAGGTATTGTAATGCCCCCAGCTTCATTCTTTTTTTTAGGATTGCTTTGGCTATTCAGGGTTTTTTATAGTTCCATATAAATCTGATGATTTTTTGCTCTATTTCTTTAAAAAACGTCATTTGAAGTTTGATGGGAATTGCATTAAATTTGTATATTGCTTTGGGTAATATAGCCATCTTGATTATATTTATTCTTCCTAACCAAAAACAAGGTATATTCCTCCATCTCATTATATCTTTTTCTTTTTTATTTTAATAAATTTTTATTAATGTTAATGGGATGACATTAATAATTCAGGGTACATATATTCAAAGAAAACATGTCTAGGTTATCTTCTCATTAAATTATGTTGCATACCCCTCGCCCAGAGTCAGATTGTCCTCTGTCACCCTCTATCTAGATTTCTCTGTGCCCCTCCCCCTCCCCCTAAATCTCTCCCTCCCTCCCTCCTGCGTCCTCCATCCCCCCACCCCTGGTAACCACCACACTCTTGTCCATGTCTCTTAGTCTCGTTTTTATGTTCCACCAATGTATGGAATCATGTAGTTCTTGTTTTTTTCTGATTTACTTATTTCACTCCGTATAATGTTTTCAAGATCCCACCATTTTGCTATAAATGATCTAATGTCATCATTTCTTATGGCTGAGTAGTATTCCATAGTGTATATGTGCCACATCTTCTTTATCCAATCTTCTATTGAAGGGCTTTTTGGTTGTTTCCATGTCTTGGCCACTGTGAACACTGCTGCTATGAACATGGGGCTACATGTGTCTTTACGTATCAATGATTCTGAAGTTTTGGGGTATATACCCAGTAGAGGGATTGCTGGGTCATAAGGTAGTTCTATTTGCAGTTTTTTGAAGAACCACGATACTTTCCTCCATAGTGGTTGTACTACTTTACATTCCCACCAACAGTGTATGAGGGTTCCTTTTTCTCCACAGCCTCTCCAACATTTGTTATTACTCGTCTTGTTGATAATAGCTAATCTAACAGGGGTGAGGTGGTATCTCATTGTAGTCTTGATCTGCATTTCTCTAATAACTAATGAAGCTGAGCATGTTTTCATATATCTGTTGGCCATTTGTATTTCTTCCTGGGAGAAGTGTCTGTTCATGTCCTCCTCCCATTTTTTTATTGGATGGTTTGTTTGTTTGTTGTTGAGTTTTATGAGTTCTTTGTAAATTTTGGATATTAGGCCCTTATCTGAGCTGTCGTTTGAAAATATCAGTTCCCATTTAGTTGGCTGTCTGTTTATTTTGATATCAGTTTCTCTTGCTGAGCAAAAACTTTTAATTCTGATGTAGTCCCATTCATTTATCTTTGCTTTCAATTCTCTTGCCATTGGAGTCAAGTTCATAAAATGTTCTTTAAAACCCAGATCCATGAGTTTAGTACCTATGTCTTCTTCTATGTACTTTATTGTTTCAGATCTTATATTTAGGTCTTTGATCCATTTTGAATTAATTTTAGTACACGGGGACAGGCTGTAGTCGAGTTTCATTCTTTTGCATGTGGCTTTCCAGTTTTCCCAACACCATTTGTTGAAGAGGCTTTCTTTTCTCCATTTTGTGTTGTTGGCCCCTTTATCAAAGATTATTTGACCATATATATGTGGTTTTATTTCTGGGCTTTCTATTCTGTTCCATTGGTCTGAGTGTCTATTTTTCTGCCAATACCATGCAGTTTTGATTATTGTGGCCCTATAATATAGTTTAAAGTCAGGTATTGTAATGCCCCCAGCTTCATTCTTTTTCCTTAGGATTGCTTTGTCTATTCAGGGTTTTTTATAGTTCCATATAAATCTGATGATTTTTTGTTCCATTTCTTTAAAAAATGTCATAGGAATTTTGATGGGAATTGCATTAAATTTATATATTACTTTGGGTAATATAGCCATTTTAATTATATTTATTCTTCCTATCCAAGAACAAGGAATATTTTTCCATCTCATTGTGTCTTTTTCTATTTCTCTTAGCAATGCCTTGTATTTTTCTTTATATAGGTCCTTTACATTCTTTGTTATGTTTATTCCTAGGTATTTTATTTTTTTTGTTGCAATCGTGAAGGGGATTATTTTTTTGAGTTCATTTTCTAATATTTCATTGTTGACATATAGAAAGGCTATGGACTTCTGTATGTTAATTTTGTATCCTGCGACCTTACTGTATTGGTTTATTGTTTCTAGTAATCTTTTTGTGGAGTCCTTTGGGTTTTCGATGTATAGGATCATATCATCAGTAAAAAGTGATACCTTTACTTCTTCTTTTCCGATATGGATGCCTTTTATTTCTTTGTCTTGTCTGATTGCTCTGGCCAGAACTTCTAGCACCACGTTAAATAAGAGTGGAGAGAGTGGACAACCCTGTCGTGTTCCTGATTTAAGGTGGAAAGTCCTTATTTTTACGCCATTTAATATGAGGTTGGCTGATGGTTTATCATATATGGCCTTTATCATGTTGAGATATTTTCCTTCTATACCCATTTTGTTGAGAGTCTTAAACATAAAGTTGTGTTGTATATTATCAAAAGCCTTTTCTGCATCT
Organism: Saccopteryx bilineata; assembly: GCF_036850765.1. Classification (NCBI taxonomy): domain Eukaryota; kingdom Metazoa; phylum Chordata; class Mammalia; order Chiroptera; family Emballonuridae; genus Saccopteryx; species Saccopteryx bilineata. The sequence continues at coordinate 9,316,871 of NC_089502.1, read as the reverse complement.
ATTGATAAGATCATGTAGTTTTTGTTCTTTGTTTTGTTGATATGGTGTATTACGTTAACTGTTTTACGTATGTTGAACCATCCTTGAGATTCTGGGATGAATCCCACTTGATCATGATGTATTATTTTTTTAATATGTTGTTGTATTCGATTTGCCAGTATTTTGTTTAGTATTTTAGCATTTGTATTCATTAGAGATATTGGTCTGTAGTTTTCTTTCTTTGTGCCATCCTTGCCAGGTTTTGGTATGAGGGTCATGTTGGCCTCATAAAATGTGTTTGGAAGTATTGCTTCTTCTTCAATTTTTTGGAAGACTTTCTGTAGAATAGGAACCAAATCTTCTTTGAATGTTTGATAAAATTTGCTGGTAAAGCCGTCAGGGCCTAAACTTTTATTTTTGGGGAGGTTTTTAATGGTTTTTTCTATTTCTTCTCTACTGATAGGTCTGTTTAGGCTTTCTGCTTCTTCTTGACTCAGTCTAGGAAGGTTGTATTGTTCTAGGAATTTATCCATTTCTTCTAGGTTGTTGAATTTAGTGGCATAAAGTTTTTCATAGTATTCTACAATAATTCTTTGTATATCTACGATGTCCGTGGTGATTTCTCCTCTTTCATTTTGGATTTTGTTTATATGAGTTCTTTCTTTTTTTTCCTTGGTAAGTCTTGCCAAGGGTTTGTCAATTTTGTTGATCTTTTCAAAGGACCAGCTTTTTGTTCTATTAATTTTTTCTATAGTTTTACTGTTCTCTATTTTATTTATTTCTGCTCTGATTTTTTTCTCTTCTTTATTCGGCTGGTTTTGGGTTGTCTTTGTTCTTCTTTTTCTAGTTCCTTAAGGTGTGAAGTCAAGTGGTTCACTTGGGCTCTCTCTTCTTTGTTTATAAAGGCCTGAAGTGATAAGAACTTCCCTCTTGCCACTGCTTTTGCTGCATTTCATAGATTCTGATATGTCGTACTGTTATTTTCATTTGTCTGTATATATCTTTTGATCTCTGCACTTATTACTTCTTTGACCCATTTATTTTTTAAAAGTATGTTGTTTAGTTTCCACATTTTTGTGAGGTTTTTTTTCTCCTTTTTGCAGTTGAATTCTAGTTTCAAGGCTTCATGATCAGAAAATATGCTTGGAACAACTTCGATTTTTCTGAATTTGCTGATGTTGTTTTTGTGGCCCAACATATGGTCAATTCTTGAGAACGATCCATGTACACTGGAGAAAAATGTATACTCAGTCACTTTGGGATGAAATGTCCTGTAGATGTCTATTATATCCAGGTGCTCTAGTGTTTTGTTTAAGGCCACTATGTCTTTGTTGATTCTCTGTTTGGATGACCAATCTAGAGCCGTCAGCGGAGTATTGAGGTCTCCAAGTATGATTGTATTTTTGTCAGTTTTTGTTTTAAGGTCAATAAGTAGCTGTCTTATATATTTTGGTGCTCCTTGGTTTGGTGTATATATATTAAGAATTGTTATGTCTTCTTGATTCAGTGTCCCCTTAGCCATTATGAAATGGCCATTTTTGTCTCTGAGTTCTTTTGTTGTCTTGTAGTCAGCATTATCAGATATGAGTATTGCTACGCCTGCTTTTATTTTGGATGTTACTTGCTTGGAGTATTATTTTCCAGCCTTTCACTTTGAATTTGTTTTTATCCTTGTTACTTAAATGAGTTTCCTGTAGGCAGCATACAGTTGGATTTTCTTTTTTAATCCATTCTGCTACTCTGTGTCTTTTTATTGGTGAGTTTAATCCATTTACATTTAGTGTAATTATTGACACTTGTGAGTTCCCTATTGCCATTTTATATATTGCTTTCTGTTAGTTTTGTGTCTTGTTTGATCCTTCTCTTTCATCTTTCTATCTTTTGTTTTTATTTGGTTGTATTCCATACATCTTTCCTCTGTTGCTATCTTTTTTATCTCATGTGCTTCTGTGGTGGTTTTTTTCAATGGTGGTTACCTTTAAGTAATGAAAAGGGTTCCTACCCTGTCCATTGTAGCACACTATTTTGTGAGTACTTTTGCACTCCATCATCATTTGCTACTTTTAATCTCCATCCTCTCCCCCCTTTCTTTTTGTTGTTGTTACAGTTTAAATTTGGTTTTATAGTGTTATTCTTGGATGTTTTACTTGTGGCTTTAATTTTTTTGTTCTTTGTATCTGATTGGAGAATCCTCTTTAGTAATTTCTGCAGTGTGGGTTTTCTGATGATAACTTCCCTCATTTTTTCTGTATCTGTGAATGTTTTTATTTCTCCTTCATATTTGAAGGATAGCTTTGATGGGTATAGTAGTCATGGCTGAAACTTCCTCTCTTTCAGGACTTTAAATATTGGGGTCCTCTCTCTTCTAGCTTGTAGAGTTTCTGCTGAGAAATCTGATGATAATCTAATGGGCCTTCCTTTATATGTTGTATTCTACTTTTCCCTGGCTGCCTTGAGAATTTTTTCTTTGCCATTGGTTTGTCCCAATTTCATTCTTGGGGTTAAGAAAACTTGGAGTTCTGTTTGCTTCATGAATTTGAGACTTTAGTACTTTCCACAGGCTTGGAAAGTTCTCATCTATTATTTGTATGAGTATGTTCTCCATTCCATTTTCTCTCTCTTCTCCCTCTGATATACCTATTATTCTTATGTTATTCTTTTTGATGGAGTCAGATAATTCTTGTAGGGCTATCTCATTTTTTTTTAATTTTTGAATCTCTTTCTTCTTCTCTTTGTTGTGCCTCAAGTTGCTTGTCTTCTATTTCACTAATCCTCTCTTCTATCTGGCCTGTTCAATTAGCTAAGCTTGTTACCTTGTTTTCAGCTCGTGAATTGAGTTTTTCATCTCTGTTTGATTTGTTTTTATAGTTTTAATTTCCTTGGACGTATATTCTTTGTGTTCATTGAGTTGTTTTGTGAGCTCCCTAAATTTCCTTTCTGTGTTTTCTTGTATAACTATGAGTATTTTTAGGATTTCTATCTTGAATTCTCAGTCATTTAGCTCTAAGGTTTCCAATATATTAAAATTTTTCTCCATAGATTTTTCCTCATCTATCTGTTACCTCTCTTTCTTTTGTATCCATGATATTCGATTTTCTCTTCCTTAATGGCATCTGAGGGTGGTTTTCTTGATAGTATTAATGAGATTTAATAAAGAATAAAAAGTTTTAAAAAATGGAAAAAAGTTGTGTTTTTTTAAATTAATAATGAAATAAAGAAAAATAAAATTAAATTAAAATTAAAAAAAGGAAATTATTTCCCCCCTCCTTTTTTCCTCTCCTCTCCTCTCCCCTCTTTCTTGAGAAAATCCTGTGGTGAACTTTGAATTTTATTGTATTTAATAGACCAAACAATGCCTGTAATGCAGGGCTTGAATTGGGAAAAAGTAATGAAGGGGCAAGAAAAAAATAGTAAAAATAAAATAAAATAAAAAATAAAAAGGGGGGTATGGACCCACAAAAAGCAAATAATGAAAAAATTTGGATCAAGAATAAAATGATTGGAGAAAAAAGATGGCAGTGAGGTAAGCGGATGCACAGATACCCAGCTCTCACAACCAAACTGAAATAAAAATCAATTTAGGAAAAATCAGCATGAAAAACCTACTCTGAACTGCAAGAACGGCTCTCAAAAACCAAGGAGCAAAGAGGAAATCACAGGAATCCTTGTAGGGAGCCCCTGAACCTCCTCTGCTTGCCGGAACAAAGGGGGGGTGGGGCTGAGAGACCAGAGAGGATCTTGGAGGGAGGGGAGCAGAAACTACTGCTCACAGCCACTTGCCTGGTGACCAGGGAGCGAGGTGCATTGAAAGGACCAGCTTATCTCCCAGGTGGAAAGGACAGAGAGAAGGACAGACTGTGAGGGGATAAGGAATGCAGGAGAGGAGTTAAAAGGGCTGACTCATTGTGCTGGAGGAGGCCATAGCTGGGGGAGGGACTGAACCTTTCACAAAACAAAGCTAAAGTGCTTCCGGATCAGAGACCTCCAGACATCTCTGCAGCTCCAATCAGCGCAAAAAGACATAGCTGAAAACAAGAAGTGGGGAGGAGGGGCAGTAACTCAGGTCTCCATTGAGATCTGAGATACACCTCCGCCTTCTGAAGCTGAGAGAACACCCTGCTCCCAGTGAGTCTAGCTGGCTAAAGAGGCCTTCAGCACCTCAGGTTATACCCACCGCATTCCTGGATACAGTTTCAAGGAAGCCCCCTGCTGAGATCAGTAAACAAGACTATCACCTGTTAAGAAAACAAACAAATCAAGACTTCGAAGCTGCCCAAATCCGAAAGTGGATTACAGATAACAGCTTATACCAACCCAAGAAGACCTAGAAATAACACAACTGAAAACTGGAGGCAGACAACACCAAGCCTAGACTCAAACAACTCTACAAATAAAACAAAAAAAAGAGGATGAGAAGTCAAAGGAGTGCAATCCAAATGAAACCACAAGAGACACCTTCGAGAGATGAACTGAGTGATATGGAAATAATCAAACTTCCAGATGCGGCATTCAAAATAATGATTGTAAGGATGCTTAGGGATCTTAGAACAACAATGGAGGGGCAGTTTAAAAACCTAAATAAAGAAATAGCAAGTATAAAAAAGAATCAGTTGGAAATGACAAATACAATATCAGAAATAAAGACCACAAAGGAAGGAATTAAAAACAAGATAGATAGAGCAGAGGATCAAATCAGCGAGTTAGAGGAAAACTGGAATGAAGGCATGAAAGCAGAGAAGAAAAGAGAAAAAAGACTCAAAAAGTCAGAGGAAACTCTTAGAGAGCTCTGTGACAACATGAAGAGAAATAACATCCGCATCATAGGGGTTCCTGAAGAAGAAGAAAAAGAACAAGAGATAGAGACTTTGTTCAATCATATCATAGATGAAAACTTCCCTAAATTAATGCAAGAGAAACTCTCACAAATTCAAGAAGCACAGAGGACTCCATTAAAAAGAAACCCAAAGAAACCTACACCAAGACACGTCATAATTAAAATACCAAAGCTAAGTGATAAAGAGAAAATATTAAAAGCTGCAAGAGAAAAAAAGTTATCACCTACAAAGGAGCCCCCATAAGGATGACATCTGACTTCTTAACAGAAACACTTGAGGCCAGAAGGGAATGGCAAGAAATATTCAAAGTAATGCAGAACAAGAACCTACAACCAAGACTACTTCATCCAGCAAGGCTATTGTTTAAAATCGAAGGAGAAATAAAAAGCTTCCCAGACAAAAAACAACTCAAGGAATTCATTACAACCAAACCAATGCTGCAGGAAATATTAAGGGGCCTGATATAAACAGATCAAAGTGGGAAAAGAATACAGCAAAAAAAAAAAAAAAAAGGAATACACCTTTAAAGAAGAAAATGACAATAAACAACTACATATCAATAATAACCTTAAATGTAAATGGATTAAATGACCCAATCAAAAGACATAGGGTATCTGTGTGGATAAGAAAACAGGACCCATACATATGTTGTCTACAAGAGACACACCTTCGAACAAAACACACACATAGATTGAAGGTAAAAGGATGGAAAAAAACATTTCATGCAAAGGAAAATTAAAAAAAAATCTGGGGTAGCAATACTTATACCAGACAAATTGGACTTTAAAACAAAGGATATAGTAAGAGATAAAAAAGGCCACTACATAATGATAAAGGGAGTAATCCAACAAGAAGATATAACTATTATAAATATCTATGCACCTAATATAGGAGCACCTAAATATATAAAGCAGACTTTGATGGATTTAAAGGGCGAGATCAACAGCAATACTATAATAGTAGGGGATTTCAATACCCCACTAACATCACTAGATAGATCCTCAAGAAAGAAAATTAAAAAAGAAACAGCAGACTTATTGGAAACACTAGATCAACTCGATTTAATAAATATCTTCAAAACCTTTCACCCTAAAGCAGCAGAATATACATTCTTTTCAAGTGCTCATGGTACATTCTCTAGGACAGACCACATGTTAGGGCACAAAAGTGCTCTCAACAAATTTAAGAAGACTGAAATCGTATCAGGCACTTTCTCTGATCACAACGGCATGAAACTAGAAATGAATCACAACAGAAAAGCTCAAAAATTCTCCAACACATGGAAAATAAATTGCAGGGTGTTAAAGAATGAATGGATTAAGAATGAGATCAAAGAAGAAATAAAAAAATTCCTAGAAACAAATGACAATGAGCATACAAAAACTCAAAATTTATGGGACACAGCAAAAGCAGTACTGAGGGGGAAGTTCATAGCACTACAGGCACACTTTAAGAAGCTAGAAAAAGCTTCTTAAAAAAAGCTCAAATAAACAACTTAACCCAGCATCTAAAAGAATTAGAAAAAGAACAGCAGGTAAAGCCCAAATGTAGTAGAAGGAAGGAAATAATAAAGATCAGAGCAGAAATAAATGACATAGAGGCTAAAGAAACAATACGGAAGATCAATGAATCTAGGAGCTGGTTCTTTGAAAAGGTAAACAAGATTGATGAACCTTTAACTAGACTCACCAAGAAAAAGAGAGAGAGGACTCAAATAAATAAAATTAGAAGTGAGAGAGGAGAAATAATAACTGACATAACAGAAATACAAAGTATTATAAGAAAATACTATGAAGAACTGTATGCCAAGAAACCAGACAACCTAGATTAAATGGACAAATTCCTTGAAACATACAATCTTACAAATATCAGTCTGGAAGAATCAGAAAACCTAAACAGACTGATTACAACAAAGGAGATCGAAACAGGTATCAAAAAACTCCCAACAAAGAAAAGTCCAGGGCCCGATGGCTTCACAACAGAATTCTACCAAATATTCAAAGAAGAACTAACTCCTATCCTTCTCAAACTATTTCAAAAAATTTAAGAGGAAGGAAGACTTTCAAGCTCCTTTTATGAGGCGAGCATAATTCTGATTCCAAAACCAGGCAAAGACAACACAAAGAAAGAAAATTATAGGCCAATATCTCTGATGAATATAGATGCTAAAATCCTCAACAAAATATTAGCAAACCGGATTCAACAATATATTGAAAAACTCATACAACATGATCAAGTGGGATTTATTCTGGGGAGGCAAGGCTGGTACAATATTCGTAAATCAATCAGTGTGATTCATCACATAAACAAAAAGAAGGAGAAAAACCACATGATAATTTCAATAGATGCAGAAAAAGCATTTGATAAAATCCAGCACCCATTCATGATCAAAACTCTCAGCAAAGTGGGAATACAGGGAACATACTTCAACATGATAAAAGCCATCTATGAGAAAACCACAGCCAACATCATACTCAATGGACAAAAATTAAAAGCAATCCCCTTAAGATCAGGAACAAGGCAGGGGTGCCCCCTTTCACCACTGTTATTTAACATGGTCCTGGAAGTCCTAGCCACAGTTATCAGACAAGAAGAAGAAATAAAAGGAATTCAAGTGGGAAAAGAAGAAGTAAAATTATCATTATTTGCAGATGATATGATATTGTATATAGAAAACCCTAAAGTCTCAGTCAAAAAGCTACTGGACCTCATAAATAAATTCAGCAAAGTGGCAGGATATAATATCAATACTCAGAAATCAGAGGCATTTTTATACACCAACAATGAACAGTCAGAAAGAGAAATTAAGGAAACAATCCCCTTCACAATTACAACCAAAAAAATAAAGTACCTAGGAATAAACTTAACCAAGGAGACTAAAGACTTGTACTCGGAAAATTACAAAGCATTGGTAAAAGAAATCAAGGAAGATACAAACAAGTGGAAGCATATACCATGCTCATGGTTAGGAAGAATAAACATCATTAACATGTCTATATTACCCAAAGCAGTCTATAAATTCAATGCAATACCAATTAAAATACCAATGACATACTTCAAAGATATAGAACTCATATTCCAAAAATTTATATGGAACCAAAAGAGAACACAAATAGCCTCAGCAATCTTAAAAAAGAAGAATAAAGTGGGAGGTATCACGCTTCCTGATATCAAGTTATACTACAAGGCCACTGTACTCAAAACAGCCTGGTACTGGCATAAGAACAGGCATATAGATCAATGGAACAGAACAGAGAACCCAGAAATAAACGCACAGTTCTATGGACAACTGATATTTGACAAAGAAGGCAAGGAAATACAATGGAGTAAAGACAGCCTCTTTAACAAATGGTGTTGGTAAAATTTGAGAACTACCTGCAAAAAAATGAAACTAGATCACCAGCTTACACCACTCACAAAAATAAACTCAAAATGGATAAAAGACTTAAATGTAGGCCATGAAACCATAAGCATCTTAGAAGAAAACATAGGCAGTAAGCTCTCTGACATCTCTCGCAGCAATATATTTGATTATTTATCTCCATGGGGAAGTGAAATAAAAGACAGGATAAACAAATGGGACTTTATCAAACTAAAAAGCTTTTGCACAGCTAAAGACAACAAGAACAGAATAAAAAGACAAACTACACAATGGGAGAACATATTTGACAATACGTCTGATAAGGGGTTAATAACCAAAATTTATAAAGAACTCGTAAATCTCAACACCAGGAAGACAAACAATCCAATCCAAAAATGGGCAAAAGAGATGAATAGACACTTCTCCAAAGAGGACATACAGATGGCCAATAGGCATATGAAAAAATGCTCAACATCACTAATCATTAGAGAAATGCAAATTAAAACCACAATGAGATATCACCTCACACCAGTCAGATTGGCGCTCATCAACAAAACAACACAGAATAAGTGCTGGCGAGGATGTGGAGAAAAGGAACCCTCCTGCACTGCTGGTGGTAATGCAGACTGGTGCAGCCTCTGTGGAAAACAGTATGGAGATTCCTCAAAAAACTGAAAATCGAACTGCGTTTTGACCCAGCAATCCCATTTTAAGGAATATACCCCAAGGACACCATAGAACGGCTTGAAAATGAGAAATGTTTCCCCATGTTTGTGGCAGCATTGTTCACAATAGCGAAGATCTGGAAACAACCCAAGTATCCGTCAGAGGACGAGTGGATTAAAAAGCTTTGGTACATATATACTATCGAGTACTACTCATCCATTAGAAACGAGGACATCGGATCCTTTACAATAACATGGATGGACCTTGATAACATTATATGGAGTGAAATAAGTAAATCAGAAAAAAACCTAAGAACTACATGAATCCATACATAGAAGGGACATAAAAATGAGACTCAGAGACATGAACAAGAATGTGATAGCAACAGGGGTGGGGGGTGGTGTTGGGGGGAAGGGGGATGGGGTGAAAAAGGAGAGAGGTGTTGGGGGAGGGGTAGGGCACAAAGAAAAGCAGCTAGAAGGTGACAGAAGACAATTTAACTTTGCAGGAGGGTTATACAGCACAATCAAATGTCAAAATAATCTAGAAATGTTTTCTCTCAACATATGTACCCTGATTTATCAATGTCACTGCATTAAATTTAATAAATAAATTAAAAACATTTAAAAAAAAGAATAAAATGATTTTCGTTTAGATTTTGGTTGACTAAGAGTTATGATGAGAGGAATAAGAGGGAAACAGGAAAACGGGGGGACAAATTAAAAAATTACTATTGTATTTAGTGGAACAAGAGCTTGATAAAATGGAGAGCCAGGGATGGGAGCACTGCTAGTGAGTTAAAAAGGTGAAGTAACCCTCCCCCAAAATGCCACAAACATAAGTTTGAGTCCCAGATAAGATAATTTGTTCGTTATTGAGGTTTGAATGAGAGAAGATGTAAAGGAGAAAGGAAGAAACTAATATAGAGGGAGAAAAGAAAGAGAGAGAGAGAAAAAAAAAGAGGGAACCACTAAAAGAAGAAAAAAGGAAAAAGAGGAGAGAGAGAGAGAGAGTTAAGGGTTTTGGAGTGCAACCCTCATAGAGAGAAAGGAAGAGGAAAGAAAAGATAATGGGAGATGTAACACTTATAGGTAGTGTAGTTCAAGGAGAGGAGATAGTAAGACCAGTAGAGAGTTAAACGACCAAATTGGAGGAGGAAAAAAAAAATCAAGGATGAAGATAAGAGAAACAAACGAACAAATATAATAAAATGGGATAGGTTATAAAGTCTGCAGATTATTCTTGATTTTGAGAGGTTATCTTCTTGCTTTTTCTTTTCTCTCCCTCTTCCTGGTCGGTGACTCTGTACCCCGGGTTCTGCCCCTTTGGCACGCTCAGGTAGAGGTTTGCAGTTGATAGGTCTCTATGGTGATGTCATGTATTGTGCTTCTGTCTCGTTGGCAGTAGAGGCTCATTAGCATTTATAGGCTCCAACAGTGAGAGAGTCCGTGTTCCTGAAGCCTCTCTCCTAGTCTTTTTTTCCTCTATTAGTAGCCTGATAATCCAGCTATGGGGTTGCTGCTGCCTCTTCCTGGATAGTAAGAGGCTCAAAGAGCTGGCAACTCCCCACTCTATTCCCACTCAGCACAGGGCTCTGGGTAAGGCTATGTCAGTCAGAGCTGCTAGCATAATCAGGCTGGGCTTCTGCCCACTCAAAGACCTCTGGCTCTGCCACTCTTTTCAGTAACACGGGCAGGCACCCTCTTCCGGGGTGCTTGGAGGAAACTCTCGCTCACTATCTGTGTGCGCAGACCAGGATGTCAGACTGGAAGTCTCACCCTCTGAGTGAAACCCCCCGCCCGCACTGAAAAGTTCCAGTGTTGGAATTGGCTCTCGCTCCGTCCCCATGTGTGGCTTTCTCAAGGCACTGGGGTGGCCTGAGACTCCACCCTTGGCCACACAAAGACCTCCGACTCTGCCCCTCCATGGGACAACACGGGCTCCCACTCCCAAGGTGCTGGGAGGAGTCTCCTGCCCACTCTCCATGCGCACAGACCAGGATGTCAGGCCGGAAGTCTTGCCCTCTGAGTGAAACCCCCCACCTGCACTGAAAAGTTCTAGCGTTGGAAGTAGCTCTCGCTCCCTTCCCATGCGCGGCTCCCTCAGGGCACTGGGGTGGCCCGAGATTCCGCTTTTTGGCCCATTCAAAGGCCCCTGACTCTGCCCTTCTGTGGGATAAAATGGGCAGGCACTGCCGAGGCACTCGGAGGAATCTCTCGCTCACTATCTGCACACGCAGACCAGGATATCAGACCAGCGGCCTCACCCTCTGTGTGAAACCCCCACCCATACGGAAAAGTTCCAACGTTGGAATTAGTTCTCACTCCCTCCCCGTGTGCAGCTCTCCCAGGGTGCTGGGGCGGCCCGGAGGCTTTTGGCCCACACAAAGTCCTCTGACTCTGCCTCTCTGTGGGGTAACACGGGCGCACCCTCCCGGGGTTTGAAAGGAATCTCTCGCCCACTATCTGCGCACGCTGACCAGGAGATCGGGTAAAATGGCTGCCCTGCTTGTCTTTCTTTGTCTGGGTTTGGCGCGAGTGTTAGCTGTATTGCCCGGGTTGTCACAGGAACAGTTTTTCCTCGGCTTGGATCTCAGTGCCACAGCCTGGTTCGGCCGTTTCTGCCGCGGCCTGGATCTATTCACCCCCTTTGCCCGCCTTAGTTTCTATATTCTCAGTTCCCAGTGAAAGCTGCCCTGTTTAGGTTAGTGAGGAAGGCGAAGCATTTCTTACTCCCTATTTCCTTCAGGGTTTAGTTATATATTTAGCCAATTGTTTGCTCGATCATACCTTTGGGTGTATTGTGAAACATGTGGAGGCTCCAAGGATAGGTTTTTCTGGTTCTGGTTGAAGATCTTGTTGAGTTTTGGGGGAGATTTATCGGTATCACTTCCTACCCCGCCATTACTCTGACGTCATCCAATATACATTCTTTTCAAGTGCTCATGGTACTTTCTCTAGGATAGATCACATGTTAGGGCACAAAAGTGTTCTTAACAAATTTAAGAAGACTGAAATCATATCAAGCACTTTCTACGATCACAATGGCATGAAACTAGAAATGAACCACAACAGAAAAGCTCAAAAATTCTCAAACACGCCTGACCTGTGGTGGCGCAGTGGGATAAAGCATTGACCTGGGTGTGCTGAGGTCGCTGGTTCAAAACCCTGGGCTTGCCTGGTCAAGGCACATATGGGAGGTGATGCTTCCAGCTCCTCCCCCCTCTCTAAAATGAATAAAAAATATATAAAAAATAAATAAATAAAAATAAAAACCTCCCACTTTAAAAAAAATTCGCAAACACATGGAAATTAAATAGCAGGTTGTTAAATAACGAATGGATTAAGAATGAGATCAAAGAAGAAATAAAAAAATTCCTAGAAACGAATGACAATGAGCATACAACAACTCAAAATTTATGGGACACAGCAAAAGCAGTGCTGAGAGGGAAGTTCATAGCACTACAGGCACACTTTAAGAAGCTAGAAAATGCTCAAATAAAAAACTTAACCCTGCATCTAAAAAAATTAGAAAAAGAACAGCAAGTAAAGCCGAAATGTAGTAGAAGGAAGGAAATAATAAAAGTCAGAGCAGAAATAAATGACATAGAGGCTAAAGAAATAATACAGAGGATCAATGAAACTAGGAGCTGGTTCTTTGAAAAGGTAAACAAGATTGATGAACCTTTAACAAGACTCACCAAGAAAAAGAGAAAGAGGACTCAAATAAATAAAATTAGAAATGAGAGAGGAGAAATATTTTTTTATTAATTTTAATGGGGTGACAGTGATAAATCACGGTACATATGTTCAGAGAAAACATCAATAGGTTATTTTGACATTTGATTATGCTGCATTCCCATCACCCAAAGTCCAATTGTCTTCTGTCACCTTCTAAATGGTTTTCTTTGTGCCCCTCCCCTCCTCCAACCCCCTCCCTCTTCTCACCCCCACCCTGTAACCCCCACACTTTTGTCCATGTCTCTGAGTCTCATTTTTATGTCACACCTGTGTATGGAATCATATAGTTCTTAGTTTTTTTCTGATTTGCTTATTTCGCTCAGTATAATGTTATCAAGGTCCATCCATGTTGTTGTAAATGATCCAATGTCATCATTTCTTATGGCTGAGTAGTACTCCATAGTATCATATATATGTCCACTGACGGACACTTGGGCTGTTTCCAGATCTTTGCTATTGTGAACAATGCTGCCATAAACATGAGGGTGCATTTCTTCTTTCCAAACAGTGCTATGTTGTTCTTGGGGTATATTCCTAAAAGCGGTATAGCTGGGTCAAAAAGCAGTTCGATTTTTAATTTCTTGAGGTATCTCCATACTGTTTTCCACAGTGGCTGCATCAGTCTGCATTCCCACCAGCAGTGCAGGAGGGTTCTCTTTACCCTTTCACCACTCTAAGTCAACATAGTTCTGGAAGTCCTAGCCACAGCAATCAGACAAGAAAAAGAAATAAAAGGCGTCCAAATTGGAAAAGAAGAAGTAAAACTATCATTATTTGCAGATGATATGATATTGTCTATAGAAAACCCTAAATTCTCAGTCAAAAAACTACTAGACCTGATAAATGAATTCAGCAAGGTGACAAGATATAAAATTAATAATCAGAAATCAGAGGCATTTTTATACACTAACAATGAAATGTCAGAAAGAGAAATTAAGGAAAAAATCCTCTTTACTATTGCAACCAAAAAAATAAATTACCTAGGAATAAAATTAACCAGGGAGATAAAAGTCTTGTACTTGGAAATTATAAAACACTGATAAAAGAAATCATGGAAGACCCAAACAAGTGGAAGCATACCGTGCTCATGGTTCGGAAGAATAAACATCATTAAAATGTCTATATTACCCAAAGAAATTTATAAATTCAATGCAATATCGATTAAAATACAAATGACTTACTTCAAAGATATAGAACACATATTCCAAAAATTTATATGGAACCAAAAGAGAACACGAATAGCCTCAGCAATCTTCAAAAGGAAGAATAAAGTGGGAGCTATCACACTTCCGCATATCAAGTTATAGTATAAGGCTATTGGTACAGCCTGGTACTGGCATAAGAACAAGCATATAGATCAATGGAACAGAACTGAGAACCCAGAAATAAACCCACACCTTTATGGACAACTGATATTTGACAAAGGAGGTAAGAGCATACATTGGAGTAAAGACAGCCCCTTCAACAAATGGTGTTGGGAAAATTGGACAGCTATCTGCAAAAAAATAAAACTAGTCCACCAACTTACACCATTTACAAAAATAAACTCAAAATGGATAGAAGACTTAATCCATTAAGCTGTGAAACCATAAACATCTTAGAAGAAAACATAGGCAGTAAGCTCTCTGACATCTCTGGAAGCAATTTATTTGCCGATTTATCTCCACGGGCAAGTGAAAGAAAAGACAGGATAAACAAATGGGACTATATCAAACTAAAAAGCTTTTGCACAGCCAAAGACAATAAGAACAGAATAAAAAGACAAACTACACAATGGGAGAATATATTTGACATAGCGTCTGATAAGGGGTTAATAACCAAAATTTAGAAAGAACTTGTAAATCTCAATACCAGGAAGACAAACAATCCAATCAAGAAATGGGCAAAAGAAATGAATAGAGACTTCTTCAAAGAGGACATACAAATGGCCAACAGGCATATGAAAAAAATGCTCAACATCACTAATCATTAGAGAAATGCAAATTAAAACCACAATGAGATATCACCTCACACCGGTCAGAATGGCACTCATCAACAAAACAACACATAAATTTTCCACAGTTTTTACGCCTGTCGCATAATTTTATTTTGTGCATTTATCCGTCCCACCCTAAAGGCCGGTCCGTGAAAATATCAGTATATTTTCTGACATCAAACCGGTCCGTGGCCCAAAAAAAGTTTTGGGGCCACTGGGATAGAACATCAACCAGGGATGCTGAAGACCCAAGTTCGTAGACCCTGAGGTAACTTGCTTGAGTGCAGGCTCACCAGCTTGAGTGTGGTGTTGATGGCTTGAGCATGGGATCATAGACATAATGCTATGGTCGCTGGCTTGAAGCCCAAGGTCGCTGGCATGATCCCACCATTGCTGGCTTGAGCAAGGGGTCACTGGCTTTGCTGTAGCTCCCTGGTCAAGGCATATATGAGAAAGCAATCAATGAATAACTAAGGAGCTGCAATGAAGAATTGATGCTTCTCTTCTCTCTCCATTCTTGTCTGTCGGTTCCTCTCTCTCCCTCTCTCTGTCTCTCTGTCTCTGTCAAAAAATAGATTCTTATATTCTCTGGGAGAACAGTATTACTTCTAAGTTTTTGTAAGTTTTCATATTTCAGTCTGAAGGATAGCCATTTAAAAATAAAATCAAAGGAAATAAACTTGAAATGAGGAGAGAACAAACTAATGTGAAATAAGAAAAGGCAAGAAGAAAAAGAAACATAGAAAAGAGAGACTTATAACACAAAAATAAGGTAGTAGGTTTAACCCCAAAATTTAAGTAGCTAAAGGAAACAAAGATTGTCAGAAAAGTACAAGCAGTTATTTCCTGAGAAATATTAGAAACACACTGGAGTTAAAAAGTTGCATTTATCACATTTATGTACCTGAACATTTCTAGCACTTAGCTCCATACCAGGCACATTGAGGTGTTTGAAATTCATTATTTGAATAAATTGAAGTTAGTAGAAGTTTAAGAAAATAAATTTTTATTTTAATTTTTAATATTATATTTTATTAATTTTTAAAATTTATTGTGTTAATATGGATTCAAGTGTCCCACTCAATATAATACCCTTGCCCTGAACAATGTGCCCACCATTATACCCAATTTGTCTTTCCCCCCTACCACCTTCCCTCCCCCCTTCCCTCTGGGATTTGCTATTCTGTTATTTGTATCTATGTGTTATATATATATAATTTGGCTAACCCCATAACCTTATCTAATCCCATCCCCTCATCCCCCTTCCCTCTGACAGCTATCCCTCTGCTTCTTGTGACCTCGCCTCTGCCTCTATTCCATTCCTCAGTTCACTTTGTTCATTAGATTCCCCATGTAAGTGAGATCATATAGTATTTGTCTTTCTCTGCCTGGCTTATTTCACTTAGTATAGTAATCTCCAGGTTCATCCATGCCATCTCAAATGGTAAGATATCCTTCTTCTTCATGGTCACATAGTATTCCATTATGTATATGTACCACAGATTTTTATCTACTTGTCCACTGATGGACACTTGGGCTGTTTACAGATCTTGGCTATTGTAAACAATGCTGCAATAAACATGGGGGTGCATATTTTCTTTCAAATTGCTCTTTTGGGATACTTAGGATATAATCTTAAAACGTTAGGTCAAAACGCAATGCCATTTTTAATTTTTAGAGGAAATGCCATATTTTTCCACAGTAGCTGCACAAGTCTACATTCCCACCAGCAGTGCAGGAGGGTTCTCTTTTCTCCACACCCACGACACACCTGTTGTGTGTTGATTTGTTAATGAGCGCCATTCTGATAGGTGTGAGGTGGTATCTCATTGTGGTTTTAATTTGCATCTTTCTGATAATTAGTGACGTTTACCATTTTTTCACCTGCCTATTGGCTATCTGTATGATTTTCTTTGGAGAAGTGTCTATTCAGTTCCTTTGCCCATCTTTTAATTGGGTTGTTTACCTTCATAGTGTTGAGTTGTAAAAATTCTTTATAAATTTTGGTTATTCACACTTTGTCAGACTTAGTGGCAAATATATTCTCCCATTGTGTGAGTTGTCTTTTTATTTAGTTCATAGTGTCTTTTGCTGTGCAAAAGCTTTTTAGTTTGATATAGTCCCATTGTTTATCCTGTCCTTTATTTCACTTGTCCGTGAAGATCAATCAGCAAATATATTGTTATGAGAGATGTCGAAGAGCTTACTGCCTGTTTTCTTCCAAGAGGTTTATGGTTTCTCGATTTACACTTAAGTCTTGTATCCATTTTGAGTTTATTTTTTTGAATGGTGTAAATTGGTGGTCTAGTTTCATTTTTTTACATATACCATTCCAATGCTATGTATAAGAGACTGGAATTTATCCATTGTATGCCCTTATCTTCTTTGTCAAATATCAATTGTCCACAATGTTGTGAGTTTATTTCTGGGTTCTCTGTTCTGTTCCATTGATCTATATGACTGTTCTTATGCCAGTACCAAGCTGTTTTGAGTACAATTGCCTTGTAGTATAACTTGATATCAGAAAATGTGATACCTCCCACTTTGTTCTTAATTTTCAAGATTTATGAGGCTATTTAGGTTTTTTGTTTCCATATAAATTTTTGGAATATTTGTTCTAGACCTGTGAAGTATGCCATTGGTATTATAATAGGAATTGCATTGAATCTATAGGTTGGTTTGGGTAGAATGGACATTTTAACAATGTTAATTCTTCATATCCATGAACACATTATAAGCTTCCTTGATTTCTTGTTTCAGTGTCTTATAATTTTTTGAATACAAGTCTTTTATCTCCTTGCTTAAATTTACTCCTAGGTACTTTATTTTTGTTTTTGCAATAGTGAAAGGGATTGTTTTCTTAATTTCTCTTTCTGACAGTTAATTGTTGATGTATAAAAATGCCACTGATTTCTGAATATTAATTTTATATCCTGCCACCTTGCTGAATTCATTTATCACATCTAGTAGTTTTTTGACTGAGACTTTAGGGTTTTCTATGTACAGTATCATGTCATCAGAAAATAATGACAGTTTAACTTCTTTTCAAATTTGGATGTGTTTTATTTCTTCTTCTTGTCTGATTGCTTTGGTTAGGACTTCCAAAACTATATTGAATGAGACTGGTGAAAGGGAACACCCTGCCTTCTTCCTGATCTTAAGAGTATTGCTTTCAATTTTTGCCCATTGAGTATGATTTGGGCTATCAGTTTGCCATATATAGACCTTTGTTATGTTTAAATATACTCCCTGCATTTCCACTTTGCTCAGAGTTTTGATTATAAACAGATGCTGGATTTTATTGATTGCTTTTTTTGCATCTATTGATATGATCATGTAGTTTATATTCTTTTTTTATGTGATACAGCATGTTAATTGATTTGTGAATATTTCACCAACATGGCCTTTTGGGAATAAATCCTGCTTGATCATGATATATGATATTTTTAATGTATTGCTGGATCTGGTTTGGTAATATTTTGTTGAGAATTTTAGCATCTATTTTCATCAGGGATATTGGCCTAAAGATTTCTTTCTTCGGAGAAGATGACGTCAGAGTGATGGCACGATAGGAAGTGATACCAATAAATCTCCCCATAAACTCAACAAGATCTTCAACCAGAAATAGAAAAACCTATCCTTGGAGCCTTCAGATGCTTCGCAACAGACCCAAAGGTATAGTCAAGTGAAAGATTGGCTAGATATATGGTCAAACCCCGGGGGAAATAGGGAGTAAGAAATGCTCCGCCTTCCTCTCTAACCCAAACAGGACGGCTTTCACTGAGAACTGAAAATATAGAAACTAAGGCAGGCATAGTGAGTGAATAGATCCAGGCCGCGGTATAAACAGCCAAACCAGGCTGTGGCACAGAGATCCAACCCAGGAAAAACCTGGGCAATTCAAGCTAACACGAGCGCCAAACCCAGACAAAGAAAGACAAGTGGGGCGGCCATTTTCTGCATCTCCTGGTCGGCGCGCATGGATAGTGGGCAAGAGATTCCTACAAACACTTCAGGGGTGGGAACCGCCCATGCTAACCCACAGAGAGGCAGAGTCAGAGGCCTCTGTGTGGGCCAAAAGCAGAAACTCCGAAGAGCCCCAGCGCCCTGAGGGGACTGGACACAGGAAGGGAGCTGGAGCCAATTCCAACGCTGGAACTTTTCTGTGTGGGTGGAGGGCTTTCTCGGAGTGAGAGGCATCTGGCCTGATATCCTGGTCAGTGCGCAGGGAGATTGGGCAGGAGATTCCTCCGAACTCCTCAGGGGTGGGCACCCGTGCTTTCCCACAGAGGAGCAGAGTCAGGGGTCTGCGTGTGGGGCAAAAGCGGAATCTCCGAACCACCCCAGAGCCCTGAAAAAGCTGCACATAGGAAAGGAGCTAGAGCCAATTCCAACACTGGAACTTTTCCGTGCGGGCAGAGGGCTTTCTTGGAGTGAGAGAAGACTTGCCTGATATCCAGGTCAGCACGCACAGAGAGTGGGCAAGAGATTCCTCCGAACTCCTCAGTGGTGGGCACCCATGTTTTCCCACAGAGGGGCAGAGTCAGAGGCCTGTGAGCGGGACAGAAGCAGAATCTCTGAATGCCCCAGCACCCTGAGGGGGCTGCGCACAGGTAGAGAGCGAGAGCCAATTCAAACGCTGGAACTTTTCTGTGCTGGCAGGGGTTTCATTCAAAGTGTGACGCAGCTGGTCTGACATCCTGGTTAGCGCGCATGGAGAGTGGGCAAGAGACTCCTCCAAATGCCTCAGGAGTGGGCACCCGTGTTATCCCACAGAGGGGCAGAGCCAGAGGTCTTTGAGTGGGTGGAAGCCCCGGCTTATTATGCTAGCAGCTCTGACTGACTGAGCCTTACTCAGAGCCCTGTGCTGAGTAGGAATAGAGTGGGGAGTTGCCAGCTCTTTGAGCCTCTTACTATCCAGGCAGAGGCAGCAGCAACCCCACAGCTGGATTATCAGGCTTCTAATTGTGGAAGGAAAGACTAGGAGAGAGGCTCGAGGAACACGGACCCTCTCACTGTTGGAGTCTATAAATGCTAATGAGCCTCGACTGCCAACAAGACTGAAGCCCAATACATGACATCGCCATAGAGAATTATCAACTGCAAACCTCAACCAGAGCGTGCCATAGGGGCAGAACCCGGGGTACAAAGTCACCAACCAGGAAGAGAGACAGAAAAGAAAAAACAAGACGATAACCTCTCAAAATCAAGAATAATCTTCAGACTTTATAACCTATCCCATTTTATTATATTTGTTCGTCTGTGTCTCTTTTCTTCATTCTTGATTTTTTTTTCCTATTCCAATTTGGTCTTTTAATTCTCTGTCAGTCTTACTCTCACCTCTCTTTGAACTACACTACCTATAAGTGTTACATCTCCCATTATCTTTTCTTTCCTCTTCCTTTCTCTCTATGAGTGTTGCACTCCAAAACCCCTAACTCTCTCTCTTTTCCTTTTTCTTTTTTCTTCTTTTAGTAGTTCCCTCTTCTCTCTCTCTCTCTCTCTCTCTCTTCTCTCCCTCTATATTAGTCTCTTCCTTTCTCCTTTATGTCTTCTCTCATTCAAACCTCAATAACGAACAAATTATCTTATCTGGGACTCAAACTTAAGTTTGTGGCATTTTTTTTGGGGGGGGGGGTTACTTCACGTTTTTAACTCATTAGCAGTGCTCCCATCCCTGGCTCTCCATTTCATCTAGTTCTTCTTCCACTAAATACAATAATAATTTTTTAATTTGTCCCCCCTTTTTTCTGTTTCCCTCTTATTTCTCTCATCATAACTCTTAGTCAGCCAACACCTAAAAGCAAATCATTTTATTCTTGACCCAAATTTTTTCCTTATTTGCTTTTTGTGGGTCTATACTGCTCCCCTTTTATATATATTTTTTTTTCCTTTTTCATTTTTTCTTTTTCCTTTACACCTTTATTACTTCTCCCCAATTCAGGCCCTCCACTACAGGTATTGTTTGTTCTATTTAGTACAATATAATTCACAGTTCACCACAAGATTTTCTCAAGAAAGAGGGGAGAGAAGAGGAGAGGGAAAAAAGTGGAAGAATAATACACTTTTTTCTCAAATTTTTATCTTATTTTATTTTTCTTTATTTAATGATTAATTTTTTTAAAAAAACCTCAATTTTTATTTTTATTTTTAGAACTTTTTATTCCTTATTAAATCTCATTAATATTATCAACAAAACCACCCACAGATGCCATTAAAGAAGAGAAAATCGAATATTATGGATACAAAAGAAAGAGAGGTAACACAGAGAGGTGAGGAAAAATCTATGAAGAAAAAAATTTAAGATATTGGAAACCTTGGTGTTAAACAACAGAGAAATTAAAATAGAAATCCTAAAAATACTCAGAGATATACAAGAAAACACAGAAAGGCAATTTAGAGAGCTCAGAAAACAACTCGATAAAGACAAAGAGTATATCTCCAAGGAAATTTAAACTATAAAAACAAATCAAACAGAGATGAAAAACTCAAGTCATGAGCTGAAAAACGAGGTAACAAGCTTAGCTAATAGAACAGGCCAGATAGAAGAGAGGATTAGTGAAATAGAAGACAAGCAACTTGAGGCACAACAAAGAGAAGAAGAAAGAGACTCAAAAATTAAAAAAAATGAGATAGCCCTAGAGGAATTATCTGACTCCATCAAAAAGAATAACATAAGAATAAGTATATCAGAGAAAGAAGAGAGAGAAAATGGAATGGAGAACATACTCAAACAAATAATAAATGAGAACTTCCCAAGCATCTGGAAATAACTAAAACTTCAAATTCTAGAAGGAAACAGAACTACAAGTTTTCTTAACCCCAACAAACCTACTCCAAGGCACATCATAATGAAATTGGCACAAACCAACTGCAAAGAAAAAATTCTCAAGGCAGCCAGGGAAAAGAAGAATACAACATATAAAGGAAGGCCCATTAGATTATCATCAGATTTCTCAACAGAAACTCTACAAGCTAGAAGAGAGTGGACCCCAATATTTAAAGTGTTGAAAGAGAGGAACTTTCAGCCACGAATACTATACCCATCAAAGCTATCCTTCAAATATGAAGGAGAAATAAAAACATTCACATATACAGAAAATATGAGGGAATTTATCACCAGAAAACCCCCACTCCAGGAAATACTAAAGGGGGTTCTCCAATCAGAAACAAAGAATAAAAAAAAAAAAGCCAAATGTAAAAGCTCCAAGAAGAACACAATAAAAGCAACTTTAAACTGTGACAACAACAAGAAAGGGGGAGAGAGGATGGAGATTAACAGTAGCAAAGGGCAATGGAGTGCAAAACTACTCACAAAATAGTGCACTACAATGAACAGGGTAGAAACCCTTTTCATTACTTAATGGTAACCACCATTGAAAAAACCACCACAGAAGCACATGATTTTAAAAAGATAGCAACAGAGGAAAGATGTAGGGAATACAACCAAATAAAAACAAAAGATAGAAAAAAGAAAGAGAAGGATCAAACAAGACACAAAACTAACAGAAAGCAATGTATAAAATGGCAATAGGAAACTCACAAGTGTCAATAATTACACTAAATGTAGACGGATTAAACTCAACAATAAAAAGGCACAGAGTAGCAGAATTGATCAAAAAAGAAAATCCAACTGTATGCTGCCTACAAGAAACTCATTTAAGTAACAAGGATAAAAACAAATTCAAAGTGAAAGGCTGGAAAATAATACTCCAAGCAAGTAACATCCAAAAAAAAAGCAGACATAGCAATACTCATATCTGATAATGCTGACTACAAGACAACAAAAGTACTCAGAAACAAAAATGGCCATTTCATAATGGCTAAGGGGACACTGAATCAAGAAGACATAACAATTCTTAATATATATGCACCAAACCAAGGAGCACCAAAATATATAAGACAGCTACTTATTGACCTTAAAACAAAAACTGAAAAAAATACAATCATACTTGGAGACCTCAATACACTGCTGACGGCTCTAGATCGGTCATCCAAACAGAGAATCAACAAAGACATAGTGGCCTTAAACAAAACACTAGAGCACCTGGATATGATAGACATCTACAGGACATTTCATCCCAAAGTGACTGAGTATACATTTTTCTCCAGTGTACATGGATCATTCTCAAGAATTGACCATATGTTGGGCCACAAAAACAACATCAGCGAATTCAGAAAAATCGAAGTTGTTCCAAGCATATTTTCTGATCATAAAGCCTTGAAACTAGAATTCCACTGCAAAACAGAGGGAAAAAATCCCACAAAAATGTGGAAACTAAACAACATACGTTGAAAGAATGAATGGATCAAAGAAGAAATAAGTGCAGAGATCAAAAGATATATGCAGACAAATGAAAATGACAATACGACATATCAGAATCTATTGAATGCAGCAAAAGCAGTGATAAGAGAGAAGTTCATATCATTTCAGGCACATATGAACAAACAAGAGAGAGCCCAAGTGAACCACTTAACTTTACACCTTAAGGAACTAGAAAAAGAAGAACAAAGACAACCCAAAACCAGCCGAAGAAAGGAGATAATAAAAATCAGAGCAGAAATAAATGAAATAGAGAACAGAAAAACTATAAAAAAAATTAATAGAACAAGGAGCTGGTTCTTTGAAAAGATCAACAAAATTGACAAACCTTTGGCAAGACTTACCAAGGAAAAAAGAGAAAGAACTCATATAAACAAAATCCAAAATGAAAGAGGAGAAATCACCACGGACATCGTAGATATACAAAGAATTATTGTAGAATACTATGAAAAACTTTATGCCACTAAATTCAACAACCTAGAAGAAATGGATAAATTCCTAGAACAATACAACCTTCCTAGACTGAGTCAAGAAGAAGCAGAAAGCCTAAACAGACCTATTAGTAGAGAAGAAATAAAAAAAACCATTAAAAACCTCCCCAAAACTAAAAGTCCAGGCCCTGACGGCTATACCAGCAAATTTTATCAAACATTCAAAGAAGACTTGGTTCCTATTCTACTGAAAGTCTTCCAAAAAATTGAAGAAGAAGCAATACTTCCAAACACATTTTATGAGACAAACATAACCCTCATACCAAAACCAGGCAAAAATGGCACAAAAAAAGAAAACTACAGACCAATATCTCTAATGAATACAGATGCTAAAATACTAAACAAAATACTAGCAAATCGAATACAACAACATATTAAAAAAATAATACATCATGATCAAGTGGGATTCATCCCAGAATCTCAAGGATGGTTCAACATACGTAAAATGGTTAACGTAATACACCATATCAACAAAACAAAGAACAGGAACCACATGATATTATCAATAGATGCAGAAAAGGCTTTTGATAAAATACAACACAATTTTATGTTTAAGACTCTCAACAAAATGGGTATAGAAGGAAAATATCTCAACATGATAAAGGCCATATATGATAAACCATCAGCTGAAATCATACTAAATGGCACAAAACTGAAGGCTTTCCCCCTTAAATCAGGAACAAGACAGGGTTGTCCACTCTCTCCACTCTTATTTAATGTGGTACTAGAGGTTCTAGCCACAGCAATCAGACAAGACAAAGAAATAAAAGGCATCCATATCGGAAAAGAAGAAGTAAAGGTATCACTTTTTGCAGATGATATGATCCTATACATAGAAAACCCCAAAGAATCCACAAAAATACTAGAAACAGTAAGTCAATACAGTAAGGTCGCAGGATACAAAATTAACATACAGAAGTCAATAGCCTTTCTATATGCCAACAATGAAACAATTGAGAATGAACTCAAAGGAATAATCCCCTTCACGATTGCAAAAAATAATAATAATAATACCTAGGAATAAACATAACAAAGAATGTAAAGGACTTATACAATGAAAACTATAAACCATTGTTAAGGGAAATCGAAAAAGATATTATGAGATGGAAGAATATTCCTTGTTCTTGGTTAGGTAGAATAAATATAATCAATATGGCCATATTACCCAAAGCAATATACAAATTTAATATAATTCCCATCAAAATTCCAATGACATTTTTTAAAAAATGGAGCAAAAAATCATCAGATTTATATGGAACTATAGAAAGCCCCAAATAGCCAAAGCAATCCTAAAGAAAAAGAATGAAGCTGGGGGCATTACAATACCTGACTTCAACTATATTATAGGGCCACGCCAAAAAACAGCATGGTATTGGCAGAAAAATAGACACTCAGACCAATGGAACAGAATAGAAAGCCCAGAAATAAAACCACATATATATAGTCAAATAATTTTTAATAAAGGGGTCAACAACACACAATGGAGAAAAGAAAGGCTCTTCAACAAATGGTGCTGGGAAAACTGTACTAAAATGAACTCAAAATGGATCAAAGATCTAAACATAAGACCTGAAACAATAAAGTACATAGAAGAAGACATAGGTACTAAACTCATGGACCTGGGCTTTAAAAAGCATTTTATGAATTTGACTTCACAGGCAAGAGAAGTGAAAGCAAAACTTAATGAATGGGACTACATCAGACTAAAAAGTTTTTGCTCAGCAAGAGAAACTGATAACAAGATAAACAGACAGCCAACTAAATGGGAAATGATATTTTTAAACACCTGCTCAAATAAGGGCCTAATATCCAAAATATACAAAGAACTCCTAAAACTCAACAACAAACAAACAAACAATCCAATAAAAAAATGGGAAGAGGATATGAACAGACACTTCTCCCAGGAAGAAATACAAATGGCCAACAGATATATGAAAAGATGCTCATCTTCTTTAGCTATTAGAGAAATGCAAATCAAAACTGCAATGAGATACCACCTCACCCCTGTTAGATTAGCTATTATCAACAAGATGAGTAATAACAAATGTTGGAGAGGCTGTGGAGAAAAAGGAACCCTCATCCACTGTTGGTGGGAATGTAAAGTAGTACAACCATTATGGAAGAAAGTATGGTGGTTCCTCAAAAAACTGAAAATAGAACTACCTTATGACCCAGCAATCCCTCAACTGGGTATATACCCCAAAAGCTCAGAAACATTGATTTGTAAAGACACATGCAGCCCCACGTTCATTGCAGTATTGTTCACAGTGGCCAGGACATGGAAACAACCAAAAAACCCTTTAATAGATGACTGGATAAAGAAGATGTGGCACATATACACTATGGAATACTACTCAGCCATAAGAAATGATGACATCGGATCATTTATAGCAAAGTGGTGGGATCTTGGCAACATTATAAGAAGTGAAATAAGTAAATCAGAAAAAACCAGGAACTGCATTATTCCATATGTAGATGGGACATAATAGTGAGACCAAGAGACATTGATAAGAGTGTGGTGGTTATGGGGGGAGGGGGGAGAGGGAGTGGGAAGGGGGAGGGAGAGGGGCACAAAGAGAACTAGATAGAAGGTGACAGAGGACAATCTGACTTTGGGTGATGGGTATGCAACATAATTGAACGACAAGATAACCTGGACATGTTATCTTTCAATATATGTATCTTGATTTACTGATGTCACCCCATTAAAAGTAAATAAATAAATAAATAAATAAATAAATAAATAAATAAATAAATAAGATTTCTTTCTTCGTAGTGTCTTTACCTGGTTTTGGAATAAGGATAATGCTTGCTTCATAAGATGGTTTTGGAAGTCTTCCTTTTTTATGAATTTTTTGGCATAGCTCGAGCAAGACAGGTGTCCGTTTTTCTTTGAATGTTAGGTAACATTTGCCTGCAAAGCCATCAGGTTCAGGACATTTATTTGCTGGGAGTTTTTTGATAACTGTTTCAATTTCATTTGTTGTAATAGGTCTGCTTAGGTTTTCTGATTCTCTGAGATTCAATTATGAAAGATTGTATGTTTCTAGAAGTTTATCCATTTTGCTTAGGTTGTCCAATTTTTTGGCATATAGATCTTCATAGAATTTTCTTACATTCCTTTGTATCGATTTAGGAAGTTTTCAGCTATGATTTCTTCAAACAGGTTTTCTATTCCTTGTTCATTCTCTTCTTCTTCAGGAACCCCTATGATACAGATGCTGTTATTCTTCATGTTGTCACAGAGCTCTCTTACAGTTTCCTCAATCTTCTTGAGCCTCTTTTCTTTTTGCTGCTCTGCTTCAGTGATTTCATTTATCTTGTACTCTAAATCGCTGGTTTGATCCTCTGTTTCATCCAGCTTGCTGTTGATTCCTTCTAGAGCATTCTTCATTTCTGATATTGTATTTGTAATTTTTTTTTTTATTATTTTTTTTTTAATTTTTTTTTAAATTTTATTTATTCATTTTAGAGAGGAGAGAGAAAGGGAGAGAGAGAGACAGAGAGGGAGAGAGAGGAGAGAGAGACAGAGAGAGAGAAGGTGGGGAGGAGCTGGAAGCATCAACTCCCATATGTGCCTTGACCAGGCAAGCCCAGGGTTTCGAACTGGCAACCTCAGCATTCCCAGGTCGACGCTTTATCCACTGCGCCACCACAGGTCAGGCCGTATTTGTAATTTTTGACTGGCTCTTTTTTGATTTTAATATCCTTTTTAATGCTTGCTATCTCTCTGTTTAAGTTCTCATTGTGATCATTCATTGTTGCTCTAAGATCCTTGAGTATCCTAACAACCATTATTTTAAACTCTGCCTCTGGTGGTTTGGTTACTTCCATTTCATTTAGTTTTTTTTCTGGATATTTTTCTTGTTGATTCATTTGGGTCATATTTCTTTGCACATTTTGTCTGTGTACTAGGTAGCTCTGTATTGACTTTGAAATTTGTTGTGGCACCTTTATGAAGAAGGTTGACTCAGTCATACTGAACTTTAGGTGACCTGAGTTCCTTCTTCTAGGAATGCTTCTTGATAGTAATGTTTGCCTCTTGTATGTGAGTATTGTATGTGAGTTGCTCCTTTCATGTATGAAATAATCACTTCAGGCTGGTTGGCTCTAAGTGTCAACCTTGATCATTTATATTAGACATTGTGCAGGGTCTGAACTGTTGGATGTATTTATTCTCTACAGTTTTGGGTGTCTGCTGGTCTCCTCCTTTGGTCATGCTGCTTGTGTAGGTAGCTGAGTTTAGCATTGGTGTGATCTGCAACCCACTACTGGTTGTGTTGGTTCTAAGTCTTCTTGGGATGGCTTCACCCATTGTTTGTAACCTGCCATGGGCTACCTGTCTGAAGCTACTGCTTTGTTTGCTGTTTGTGTCTGTTTTCTGTGACTGGGTAGTGTGGGATGGGCCAACCTGTATATAAGGATCAGCTTTCTCCTGCTTAGAGATGACATAAAAGCCCCAAGCTCCATATGATTTGCCTCCATTTTTCAGCTGCTCCACTTTCACTTGCAGCTGCTTGGTCTTCCCACATAGTCTTCTTTAGAAAGATATAGTGTGGGTTCAGACTGGCCTCACACCACCAACCCCCTGCATGTTGCAAGCTTGATGGGTTAGGGAAACTGAGATTAGGGATACAATGTTAGTAGGACCCTCTACTTCAGGGGTCTGTTGATCAGGGGCTCTGTAGGAGGATAGTGTCCCCTACTACAGATCCTAATCCCTCAGCCACTGCTGGATACTCCAATTCTATTTCTTCCCAGTGAGGTGAGCAGCAAGTTCATATTGGGAGAGGCTGACAGTCCTTCTTCCAGAAGTTCTTCCAGGTGGGGAGCCCCTGGTCTCAGATAAGAAGACTGGGAGATTCCCCCCTGGAGCTGACTGTGCTCCCCCACCCCCAGAAAGTGGCATTCCTCCTCAAACAAACCAAGCAATAGCCTCAAGGGGACCTATACCTTGAACATTTATGCTGAAAGTGTCTCTTCCTTCCCCTTGTGGGACCTAGCCCAGCAGGGAAGGATACCCAGGACCTAGGCCATCTTACTGAATTTCCACCCTGTGTTATGCGTGCATGAGCCACTGTGCTGGTGCTGACCACAGAAAGCAGAGCTTGCTTCAGCTGGGCTGTAAGACAGATGGCCATGGCCATGCAGGTTCACATTGGATTTGAGCAGACAATAAAGAAACTGTGGAGGCAGAAGATGGTACACCATTCTGTTTATTAGAGTTTTGCAGTGGCAGATGGGCAAGCAAACATGACTAACTGCTTCTTATTCTTTCTCTCAGGACTCACTAGCAAAACAGGCCAAGTGAAAAAAACCATTCTCCTGCAAACAGTAACAAAAAATGTACCCTCCCAATGGTGGCAGGCTGTCCACAATCTGCTGCACTGAGGGCAAGAACTTGCAGACTTACATAGACTCTACACACATGGTATTGCCCTGTGCTCATGCACCAATCAGGCAAAGTGCAAGTAAGCAAGCTTAACACACTTTTTTGCCCAACATGAGCCCAGTGTCTGATGAGCCTGCCCTTTGGACACATCACCAGCAAGGGTTGTTAGGTTCTAAATCAATGATCTCTGCAGCTGGCCACTGGATGTGCCAGCCTTGGCATTTCTCCCTGAGGAAACCCAGTGCAGACCTGTGAGAGACATTGTCTAAAACTGGTCCTTAATGACCTCCTTGGAGATACAAGCAATCCAGAGTTTGTGGCTGCCTCTGCTAGGCTCAAATGGACATAGAAATACCAAGCTACAGACCTAAGCTGGCTTTTACCCATACTGGCTCTGAGGATGAGTCAGCAAAAGTCAAGGTTCTCTGAGAACCACCTCCTACTAGGTCTTTGTCTGCTGGCTGTTTGTTGGGTTCAGCCAGTGAAATAAAAACCCCTGATGGAGTCCAGAGCCTGGAGCAATTCAGGTTTTAGGAAGGGTGGTGGGTATGGCTCCACCCCTTTGCCCCAGGTGTCAGTCTGTTCAGACTTTTTTCACAGACCTCATTAGGTTGTAGCTCCCAGGAATCTGGTGGGCGTGACCTCTGAGACCCAGAGGTCTGGTTGGTCTGCAGTCTGGACAGTTTCTACTGAGTCTTCCATGAGGTGGAAGCACCAGTCATAGTCTTGGGAGCGGGGGGGGGGGGAGCTCCAACTTAAATGTCAGAAAACTAAGTCACTGACATTCTCCCTGCATCTTGGCTTCTCAGAATGACCTAGTCTCCATGGGGTGGGACAAGAGAGACTCCTGAGGACAGAGAAGTTGCTTTTCCTGAGGCTGATGATATTCAGAGGGGACTGCTTTACCCAAGAAAAATAGTGTATTATAGAATGATTCAGCTTAAGGGTTCAGGTGGCCATCCCCCATGATGTTTCTCCCTGGGCCACCATCTTCACTTTCTTCACACAACTCTAGTCCTCTCAGTCTGCTAGCAGCCCCTAGTAAATGGTTGTGAATGACATTTTCTGTGTTGACCCTTTAAGATGGAGCCTACCTCTTCAAGAGCTTCCTTTTCTTTTTCACAGACAGAAACCTTGGCTTTTTGCAACACCAAATGCTGTGTGGGCACCTCTTCTAGGCTCTGGGGCTCTAGCCTGGGGCTCCTGGCTTGAGCTCAGGACCCTCCCTAATCATGGAAAACCTCCCCACAGTGAGAGTCCCTCTGGACAGAGGCGAATTTAATGGCAGGTGCACTGGGTGCACTCCCTGGGCCCCAACTTCTGAAGGGCCTAACGAAACCCCAACTTTATACTTTTTTCTAATGACAGAAAGTTTGCTTTCATATGTGCAATTTTAATATTAATAGTACATAATATTTTTATTTATTTAAAAATATGGTCAACATGTATTTTTATTTTCCCTGTTTCTCTCTTTCTTTTAAGGGGTCCAATATTTTCTTCTGCGCCCTGAGCCTCAACCAACCTTAATCGGCCTCTGTATATTATATTGTTCCTATTCTGCTCTCTTAACCCCTCTCCCCTTCCAGGCTGTTCCAAGAGGGCAAGGGTCATTGTTTTTTTTCACTTGATACATCCTGAGCACAAGCTCAGTGCCTGGCATATGGTAGGCTCTGAACAAATATTTGTTGAATGGATAAATGGATGGATGGATGGATGGATGGATGGATGGATGGACTGAGCTTATAAAATATTCTGGTAGTGTTTCTTTTAACCTTCACAACAATCTTATGATATAGGTACTATTATTTCCTATGTTTTACAGATGAGAATCCTGAGTCACATCAAGGATAAGTAAGTTGCCTAAGTTTCCATGGTTATTAAGTGGTGGAGCTGAGGTTTGAACTCAGGTAGCTTTGGCTTTCAACTATGTAGCACTAGCATATAAAGGAAACTTGACATTAGTGCCTGGGTAACCCTGTATCCCAATATCCCTTGTTCTGACATCCACATTTTTCCAATGGCAAGCAATGAACAGTAATAATTTCTAAACTAATAACATATCATATTTTGCTATAATATTTGTACATTGTATTACACAAACTTTGAAGACTTGTTATGTGGGTTCAAATACCAGTTCTGTCCTGGCTTGATGGCTCACTTGGCTGGAGCATTGTCTTGCAATGCAGAGGTGGCTGGTTCAGTTCTTGGCTGGGGCACATACAGAAACAGATCAAATACCAGTTCTGTCATTTATGTGTCTTTGAACGGTTGCTTAACTTTCCTGTATCCAAGGTTCTTCACTGAAAAGTTGAAAGCAATAATAGTACCTACTTCACAGAGTGGCTGTGAGGATAAATTAGTTAATATATGTAAAGGAATTAAAACTTTGCTTAGTTTTTATGAAGTACTCAATAAATCGTAGCCATTAGTAGTAGTAGTAGTCATATGTAATATGTATCAAATTTTGATTCAGTTTTACACAATATATGGAAGTTGTTATACAGGTAAAACTTATCTCTGCTGTTAGAAATTATAATAATGGTTACCATAGGTGAGATAGTGACTGGGAAAGGGCATTAGGCAAACCTCTGGTGTTTTGGTAATATTCTAATTCTTGATCTGGGCACTGGCTAAATAAATGCATTTTCTTTGTAAAATATTATGAGTTGTATACTTAAGACTTGCATATATTTTCTGTTTATGTACCTCAATAAAATTTTTATTTGAAAACAACTTAATCCAGTCTTATATCACTTTCTCATCATTTTAAAAAATTATTTTCTTGGAGATTCCAAGATGACGATGAAGTAGGTGGACATTCCAACTGCCACCTCTCAAGACTGAATTGGATTACAGCTTAATTTAAAAACAATCATCTTGAAAAACCAACTTTGGAGTAAATGAAGTAGTGTCCATAACCAAGGATCACAGAAGAAGCCACACTGAGACTGGTAGGAAGGGTGGACACGCAGAAAGGGCTGCTTCACTCCCAGGAGCAAGCAGGGCCAAGGAACCAGAGACAGAGGCGAATTTAGGTTGGTTGAGGTCCTGGGTGCATAAGAAAATATTGGGCCCCTTAAAAAAAAGAGAGACAGGGAAAATAAAAATATATATTAACCACATTTTTAAATAAATAAAAAGTATTATGTAATATTAATGTTAAAATTGCACATATGAAACCAAACTTGGTCTTTAGAAAAAAGTGTAAAGTTAGGGTGTAGCAGGGCTCTTCAGAAGTCAGGGCCCAGGGCGCATGCTCTGTGTGCCTGCCATTAAATCCTCCTCTGACATAGTATGTTAGAAAATAAGTTCTGTATTTTTTTAAAAATTAGATTACAATCAGGACTTGTGGGAATGCTGCAGGTTGTATGTTGGCAGTATTAAATAGAAGAGTCAGGGTAGGCATCACAGAGAATATAAGATTTGAACAAAACTGGAAAAATGTAAGAAAGTAAGATAATTGGATATCCTGTATCTTTTGAAGAGCATTCAAGGCAGAAAGACGTAAAGCAAAGTCCTTAATGGTGGGAGGGGAAGGTGCCTGGGTATTCTTGGAACAAGGCAGCCAGTACTGTTGGAGGAGGATCATTAAGGCACAAAGTTGTAGGAGAGGAGCTCAGAGAGGCATTCTGTGTGAGGAAGAGGGGTAGGGCTTTGTAGGATATTATAAACATTTTGGTTTTTACAGCAAGTTATATTGAGAGGCTTTTGAGTAGAGAGATAACATGACCTGACTTTGTATTTTATAATGTTCTCTCTGGATCTGTTTTGAGAATAGATGGTGCGTAGCTGTTGTAGATTGAATTGTGTCACCACAAAAGATATGCTCATATTCTTACCCTCATACCTATGAATATGTCCCTATTGGAAATAGGGTCTTTGCAGATGTAACCAGGTAAGATGAGGTTATACTGGATTAAGTGGGCCCTAATCCAAAAACTGATATCCTTATAAGTGAAGGGGAATTTGGGCAAACAGACACACAGGGAATACAGCCGTATGAAGACAGACACACATAAGAAGAACACCTTGTGAAGATAGAGATTAGAATGATACATCTATAAGACAAGGAAGGCTACAGATTGCTGGCAACCATCAGAGGTTAGGGGAAGCAAATTTTCCCTCAGTCTTCAGAAAAAAATCAACTCTGATTTGATGTGACTTCCAGCTATAAAACTGTGAGAGATAAGTGACTGTTATTTTAAGCCATCCATCTATGATAGTTTGATATGACAGCCCTAGGAAACTAACACAGTGGGCAAGGGTAGAAGCAGTTAGGAGGCTATTGCAATAGTCAAGTCTGGTCAGGAAATGATGGGGGCCAAGATGAGGGGGTAATGGTAGAGATGGTGAGAAGCCATCAGATTCTAGGTACACTATGAAGTCACAGTCAACAGAATCTGCTGATGTATAGAATGTGGGGTGTGAGAAATGTTAGTTATTATTTCCTCTGTAAATAATTTAAATACTTATTAACATGTAATATATACCTATAAATGTGTGTGTGTGTGTGTGTGTGTGTGTGTGTGTGTGTGTATATATATATATATATATATATATATATATATATATATATATATATATATATTTGTATTTTTCTGAAGCTGGAAACGGGGAGAGACAGTCAGACAGACTCCCGCATGCGCCCGACCGGGATCCACCCGGCAGGCCCACCAGGGGCGGCGACGCTCTGCCCACCAGGGGGTGATGCTCTGCCCCTCTGGGGCATCGCTCTGCCGCAACCAGAGCCACTCTAGTGCCTGGGGTAGAGGCCAAGGAGCCATCCCCAGCGCCCGGGCCATCTTTGCTCCAATGGAGCCTCGGCTCCGGGAGTGGAAGAGAGAGACAGAGAGGAAGGAAAGGGGGGTGGAGAAGCAAATGGGCGCTTCTCCTATGTGCCCTGGCCGGGAATCGAACCCGGGTCCCCCACATGCCAGGCCGACGCTCTATCACTGAGCCAACCGGCCAGGGCCTAAATGTATATTTTTAATTGCCTCAAATATCCCAGGTTTGAGTCTACTCAAATAAGGATCATTTGCTAGGGGAAAAAAAAGAAGCTTATTTCATTGTGTGATCAAAAGATAAATCACATTAAATCACTGGGTCTCAATATCCTACTTGATAAAACAAGAAGATTGGACTCTACTCTATGAATGTATGAGCCTATAATTATAAAGTACATTGTTGCTTTGATACTGATAATGTTTTCAGATGATAATAAACTGTTTTCTGATTTTTATATTTCAAAACCTATCTCCAAGTTTACAGTAGCTTTGAATAATAAAGATATGTCCTTATGTTTGTTGATTCTCTACCATTTGATATTTTGCATGCATTGAAAGAGTGTCTTACCATATTTAAAAATAAAATTACAGCAAGACCAAAGTAATCCCTTGTGCATTTCTTTTTTTCAGGGATATAAGGGTGATGTGGGTTTGCCTAATAGGAGCCTGAAATAAAGGTTTGGAATCCAGGGTCTTCAGACTTCAGACTCCACTTTCCCAGAGCACACCCTGAGTTATCACCATCAGTGTGTTTATATTTCTATTTTTGAAGGGTAATGAATGTATAAGATGAGGTAAATTTAACATAATAATAGCAAACATTTATATAGGGTCTGCTATGTGTCAGGCATTGCTTGGAGGGTTTTAAAAATATTAATTTACTCAATCTTCACAATACTAACTGAGTTAGGTACAATTATCATCTCATTGTACAAATGAGAAAACTGAGATAAAGAGGAAATAAAAAAGATTATTTTATTGCACTAATGAGGAATTTAATGTCAAGCAAAAAATGGGCCCATGGAATACACTTCCATATTTTTACCTTGTTGCCTCCTGGATTATCAAGGGTCATAGGCGACCCTTACAGCTTATAGGTTTTGACCTCAAAATTATTGTTGTTTCTTTTTTCAAAGGGTCAACAACAATGGCTCTGGGAAACTTTCACTAAATGGCAAATTGCTCTTGCAAATTAATGGACAACTTTATACTGAAACTATCAACATAAAATCAGCTCAAAGTCTAGAATTATAGGCCATGAGAATGTCTTTTCACCATTTACCATATTCCCCCTTTAATCTATATACAGACAGCAAATATTTACTTATGGTGTTTCCACTATAAAGACTGCTGTCTTAGGGACAAGTGCTGTTGAACTATTTCAGCAGTTCCTCCTTCTACAAACACTTGTATGTCAACATAGAGCTCCATGTTTTATAGGACATACTCGAGCTCACTCCATGCTCCCTGGAGCTTTAGCACAAGGGAATGCCCCCCCTTTTTTGTATTTTTCTGAAGTTGGAAATGGGGAGACAGTCAGACAGACTCCCGCATGTACCCGACCGGGATCCACCCGGCACGCCTACCAGGGAGGATGCTCTGCCCATCTGGGGTGTTGCTCTGTTGCAACCAGAGCCATTCTAGTGCCTGAGGCAGAGGCCACAGAGCCATCCTCAGTGCCTGGGCCAACTTTGCTCCAATGGAGCCTTGGCTGCAGGAGGGGAGAAGAGAGACAGAGAGGAAGGAGAGGGGGAGGGGTGGAGAAACAGATGGTCACTTCTCCTGTGTGCCCTGGCTGGGAAGCGAACCCAGGACTCCTGCAAGCCAGGCCAATGCTCTACCACTGAGCCAACCGGCCAGGCCTAGGAATGCCCTTGTTGATCAAGCTACCCAAAAGAAAATTATTTGGAGCAACCATGACAGATCGAGCAATTCAGCCTCATACTATTCATCACCAGGACGCTGCAGCCCTGCGTAAACAGTTTCAACTTTCTTGGGAAGCAGCACAGCAGATTGGGAAATCCTGTCCAAAGGGTCTTATACTACAATCTGCCCCTTCATTTGGAGTTAACCCTCAAGGGCCCCTACCAGGACAACTTAGGCAAATGGATGTTACACATATACCTTCATTTGGCAAACAGTCCTATGTCCATGTTAGAGTGGATACATATTCTGGATTTATAGTAACCTCTGTCAGAACAGGAGAGGCTGCTAAGCTTGTTATAGCTCATTGTCTGTATGCACCGTTCTATTATTTAATTTCCTAAACTGATTAAACTAACAATGTTACTGCATATGGAACAAAAGCATTTACTGTATTTTGTCTTTCTTACAATCTTTAAAGTCAAGTTATTATTAAAGTGTACCCAGCAAATATTTTAAGGTCAATTTAAAAGGGGGGAGTCATATCCTGAAACTCCTACAGGTCCATATCATGCTTCTTATTTAAAAAAAATTTACATTTCTTTTGAATGCTGATGAACAGGAGACACCAAATCTTTTTCGCCTGCAAACTACTACCTTCTTTATTAGATCCAGCTAATAACACTGTTTTGTCTTTTTCCAAATAACTCCAGATATATGGAAGAGATTTATATAGGCAGATGGAGATCCTCAAACCCCTCAGTGAGATCTTCTGAGCATGGCCTTTAAGATACCAAGAGGCAGAAAAAGCCCAATAGAGATCAGAGGAGCTACCAGCTTTTAGAATATGCCCTTAAAGGCTCCAATGCCCCAAAGGGGTCTCATAGGATGCCATCTGGGTCCTGCTTCAATAGTGGAAAGGAAGGTCATTGAGCTAAAGCCTGCCAGACTTACAAGCCTATGCTGTGAGGAAACAGGGACACTGGAAGGTAGGCTTCCCACTCGCTCCTCTAAGGGAGGGTTCAGTCTCTTCCAGCTCTGCTCCAGCCACCTATGACCTAACCTTTCCCAGAATGCTGGGATTTGCCACTGAAGGCTGAAGGTGCCCAGGGTCGTCGGACCCATCTATGACACTGTGGACAAGCCTAGGGTATTTCTTCCAAGAAGCATGTAAACTGATCTCATTTGCACAAGGGCCACTTAACTATATCTTGCCTGAATAGTCAGTTTTTTTATTCTTCCCTTGAAGATCTCTGTTGTGGGTGTTGATAGTCCTATTTTCTGTTGCTTTGTTTAATATATAGTGTTCCCTTTATTCCTCCTGCCTCAATGCCCCACTCATATTTCAGGCTGGGACCTACTCCTAATTTAGAGCTCTCTTTCCCCCTTTTGCCAACTTCTATTATGAATTTACCTTTGCCATCCTACTTAGTGTATCGCAAGGTTCTCTTTACCAAGCCACAGTCACAGAGCTCCAAGGGAAAGCAACCTGGTCTCATCTCTCCAGGCAGAGGAGAACAGAAGCTCCATCTCCACACGTGCTGCAGATGGCTTTTCCAATCTACCTGAATCATTACCAGCTAGAAGCAGTGGTCATTGGGACTTGGATGTGAGCTGCAAAGTATAGAATTTTGACAACAATTCCAGTGTCGTGCGGACTTTTCCTGGATGTGGACTTTTACTGGACTCCTCCTTCTTGTGACAGCTCATAACAGACTGAACTGTGGTTGGGTTGCATTTTTCAGGGATTTGGCATGGTGTTGTGGCCAACTTGGACTTGGTGAACATGTTAAGGACACTACTCTTTTATGGATTCTTGCTGTATTGGCCAAGTGTTTGCTTAAAGGCTTTAATCACTGTAAAATAAATGGAGGACTGGATAAAGGAGATGTGGCACATATACACCATGGTATACTATTCTGCCATAAGAGATGATGACATCAGATCACTTACAACAAAATGTGAGATCTTGATAACATTGTACAAAGTGGAATGGGTAAATCGGAAAAAAATAAGAACTGCGGGATTCCATACATTGGTGGGACATAAAAACGAGACTAAGAGACATGGACAAAAGTGTGTGGTTATGGGGGGCTGGGGGAGGAAAGGAGGGAGAGGGGGAGTGGGTGGGGGAGGGGCACAAAAAGGGCTAGATGGAGGGTGACAGAGTACAATCTGACTTTAGGTTAAATGTATGCAACAGAATTGAATGACAAGATGACCTGGACATGTTTTCTTTGAATATATGTACTATATGTACCCTGATTTATTGATGTCATTCCATTAAAATAAAAATTTATTTATAAAAAAATTTAAAACAAATGATAAATAAAAGTTAATTTGCAGATTTAATATCAAAGAAAGAAGTTTTGTCAGAAAATAGAAAAACTGAAAATCATTCAAACACTTGGAGGCTAAATAGCATGTTATTATATAATGAATGGCTTAACAATGAGATAAAAAAGAAATAAAAAATTTCCTTGAAACAAATGAAAATGAACATAAAAAAACTCAAAACTTATGGGACACAGCAAAAACAGTCCTGAGAAAAAAATTCATAGCAAACAGGCATACCTTAAGAAGCAAGAAAAAGCTCAAAAAATAACTTAACCCTGCATCAAAAAGAACTAGAAAAAGAACAACAAATAAAGCCCAGAGGAAGTAGAAGGAAGGAAATAATAAAGATCAGAGTGGAAATAAATGACATAGAGGCTAAAAAAAATACCGTACAAAAGATCAGTGAAACCAAGAGCTGGTTCTTTGAAAATGTAGACAAGATTGATGAACTTTTAACCAGACTCATCAAGAAGAAAAGAGAGAACTTAAATAAAATTAGAAATGAAAGTGGAGAAGTAACAACTGACACCAGAGAAATACAAAGGATTGTAAGAAAATACTATGAAGATTTATATGTCAAAAAATTGGACAACCTAGGTGAAATAGATAAATTTTTAGAAACATACAATCTTCCAAAACTCAATTGAGAAGAATCAGAAAAATTAGACCAATTACAACAAATGAAATTGAAACAGTTATCAAAAAACTTCCAGCAAGCAAAATTCTTGGATGGAGTGGCTTCACAGGTGAATTTTACCAAATATTCAAAGAAGAACTACCACCGGTCCTTTTCAAGCTAAATCAAAAATATTCAAGACAAAGGAAGACTTCTAAGCTCCTTTTAAGAGGCAAGCATTATCTTCATTTCAAAACCAGGTAAAAACACTACAAAAAAAAAACAAACAAACAACTCTAGGTCAATATCCCTGATGAACATGGATGCTAAAATTCTCAACAAAATATCTGCAAACTGGGGTAACATCAGAGAAATAGTGCCGTAAGGAGCAATAACAATAAATCTCCCCCAAAATTCAACAAGATCTTCAACCAGAGACAGAAAAATCTATCCTTGGAGCCTTCAGAAGTTCCACACTAAATGCGAAGATATGATCGAGTGAAAAATTGACTAAATATATAATCAACCCCGAAGGAAAAAAGAGGGAGGAAGAAACACTCCGTCTTCCTCACTAACCTAAATAAGGGCTGCTTTTACTGGGAACTGAGAGTATAGGAACTAAGGCGGGCATAGGTTGTGAATAGAACCAGGCTGCAGCACAAACATCCTAACCAGGCTGTGGCATGGATATCCAAGCCGAGGAAAAACTGCTTGTGGCAACCCAGTCAACACAAGCTAACGCTCGCTCGCGCCAAATTCAGACGAAGAAAGGCAAGTGGAGTAGCCATTGGCCCCGATCTCCTGGTCGGTGTGCGCAGATAGTAGGCGAGAGATTCCTCCTAGAGCCCCGGGAGTGTGTGCCCATGTTACCGTACAGAGGGGCAGAGTCAAAGGCGTTTCTGTGGGCTGAAACTGGAGTCTTGGGGTCACCCCTGCGCCCTGAAGTGTGACGCATGGGGAGTGAGCAGAAGCGAAATTCCCTACACTCAAATTTTTCTGTGCTGGCGGGGCACCTCACCCGAAGTTAGAGGTGGCTGGCCTGATATCCTGGTCCGGAAGCACAGATAGTGGGCGAGAGATTCCCCCCTGGAGTGGGCACTCGTGTTACCGGACAGAGGGGCAGAGTCAGAGGCCTTTGTGTGGGCCGAAACTGGAGGATCAGTGTCACCCCTGTGCCCTGAAGAGTGGCGCGTGAAAGAGAGATTACCTAAGCTTCAACTTCTCCAGGTGGGTGGGTGCCTCACCCAGCCATACAAGCTAATCCGTGAAGGATTAGCTTAACCCACAGTCTGATCACCTCCCAACTGACCTACGCTACCCTAACTGACAACATCTCCCTCAGGTCAGCGATCTAAGACAAGAGGGGAGATATTTTTTGGTACCTCTTGTTATGCTATGCACATGGGAATGGGGGCAACCTCTGATTGGCAGAACTTCCATACTCAGGGCTATATGTTAAAAAGAGGGACTTAGCAGCTTGTAAGTCCTCCTGCTTTGCAAACAGCGACAAAGGGATCTTCTACCCAGCCAAAACAGGTTACAATGTACCAAAAGCCTGGGGAAACAGATCCCACAGAGTGCTGAGGGATTCAGGACATGCCTAGAGGGGCATAGAAAGGCACCTTGAAACAGTTGGCTCCCAGCCCCTCTGATTATGCTAGCGGCTCTGACTGATTGAGCCTTACCCAGAGCCCTGCACTGAGTGGGAATAGAGTGGGGATTTGCCAGCTCTTTGAGCCTCTTACTCTCCAAGCAGAAGCAGCAACTACCCCATAGCTGGATCATCAAGCTGCTAATTCAGGAAGGAAAGACTAGGAGAGATGCTCTGGGAACACGGACTCTCTAATTGGCAGAGCCTGCAAATGCTAATGAGCCTCGGCTGCCAACGAGAATGAAACCCAATATATGACATCGCCATAGAAACGTATCAACTGCAAACCTCTACCTAAGCGTGCCACAGGGGCAGAACCCGGGGTACAGAGTCATCGACCAGGAAGAGGGAAAGAAAAAAAGCAAGAAGATAACCTCTCAAAATCAAGAATAATCCACAGACTTTATAACCTATTCCATTTTTATTATATTTGTTTGTTTGTTTCTCTTATCTTCTTGTCTTGATTATTTTCTTCCTCTTCCAATTTGGTCGTTTAATTCTCTGCTGGTCTTATTCTCTCCTCTCCTTGAACTACACTACTCATAAGTGTTACATCTCTCATTATCTTTCCTTTCTTCTTCCTTTCTCTCTATGAGGGTTGCACTCCAAAACCCTTAACACTCTCTCTCTCTCTCTCTCTCTCTCTCTCTCTCCCCTTTTGTTCTTTTTTTCTTCATTTTGTGTTTTCCTCTTTCTTTTTTCTCTCTCTATATTAGATTCTTCTTTTCTCCTTTACTTTTCCTTTCATTCAATCCTCAATTATGAACAAATTATTTTATTTGGAACTTAAATTTTTCTTTGTGGCACTTTGGGGTTTTTTTACTTTGCTTTTTTAAAACACTAGCAGTGCTCCCAAAAATGGCTCTCCCTTTTATCTAGTTTTTGCTCCAGTAAATACAATAGTAATTTTTTAATTTTATCCCTATTTCCTGTTTCCCTCTTATTCCTCTCATTATATCACTTAGTCAACCATCACCTAAAAGCAAATCATTTTATTCTTGACCCAAATTTTTTCCTTTTTTGCATTTTGTGGATTTATACCCCCATTTCTTGTCACTTCTCCCCAACACAGGCCCTCCGTTATAGGTGGCTTTTGTTCTATTTTGCACAATATAATTCACAGTTCACCACAATATATTCTCAAGAAGAAGGGGAGAGGAGAGGAGAGGAAAAAAAGGGAAGGAAATAATATTTTTTTATCTTTACTTTTTAAATTTTTTATTCTTTATTAATTCTCATTAGTGCTATCAACAAAACCACCCTCAGATGGCATTAAAAATAAGGAAATCGAATATAATGGATGCAAAAGACAGAGAGGTAGCACAGATAGTTGAGGAAAAATCTATGGAGAAAAGATTTAATATATTGGAAAGCTTGGAGCTAAATGACAGAGAATTTAAAATAGAAATCATAAAAATACTCAGAGATATACAAGAAAACACAGAAAGGCAACTTAGGGAGCTAAGAAAACAACACAAAGAACACAAAGAATATATTATCAAGAAAATTGAAAATATAAAAACAAATCAAACAGAGATGAAAAACTCAATTCACAAGCTGAAAAACGAGGTAACAAACTTAGCTAATAGAACAGCCAGATAAAAGGTAGGATTAGTGAAATAGAAGACAAATAACTTCAGGCACAACAGAGAGAAGAAGAAACAGACTCAAAAATTTTAAAAAATGAGAAAGCCCTACACAAATTGTCTGACTCCATCAAAAAGAATAACATAAGAATAATACGTATATCAGAGGGAGCAGAGAGAGAGAATGGAGTGCAGAACATACTCAAACAAATAATAGATGAGAACTTCCTGATCCTGTGGAAAGAACTAAAGCCTCAAATTCAAGAAGCAAACAGAACTTCAAGTTTTCTTTTCTTTTAGTTTTTTTTATAAATAAATTCTTATTAATGTTAATGGAGTGACAGCAATAAATCAGGGTACATATGTTCAAAGAAAACATGTCCGAGTTATCTTGGTGATCAATAATGTTGCATACCCATCAACCAAAGTCAGATTGTCCTCCATCAATTCTATCTAATTTTCTTTGTGCCCCTGCCCTTCCCCCTTCCCCTCTCTCTCCTTCACTCCTGTGTCCCCCTCCCCTCACCCCCGGTACCCCACCACACTCTTGTCCATGTCTCTTAGTCTCATTTTTAGGTCCCACCAATGTATGGAATCATGTAGTTCTTGGTTTTTTCTGATTTACTTATTTCACTCTGTATAATGTTATCTAGATCCCACCATTTTGTTGTAAATGATCCGATGTCACCATTTCTTATGGCTGAGTAGTATTCCATAGTGTATATGTGCCACATCTTCTTTATCCAGTCTTATATTAAAGGGCTTTTTGGTTGTTTCCATGTCTTCGACACTGTGAACAATGCTAAAATGAACATGGGGCTACATGTGTCTTTACATATCCATGATTCTGAGTTTTTGGAGTATATACCCAGTAGAGGGATTGCTGGGTCATAAGGTAGTTCTAATTTCAGTTTTTTGAGGAACCACCGTACTTTCTTTCATACTGGTTATACTACTTTATGTTCCCACCAACAGTGAATGAGGGTTCCTTTTTCTCCACAGCCTCTCCAATATTTGCTATTACCTGTCTTGTTGATAATAGCTAATTGAACAGGTGGTTGGGGTATCTCATTGTAGTTTTGATTTATATTTCTCTAATAACTAATGAAGGTGAGCATCTTTTCATATATCTGTTGGCCATTTGTATTTCTTCCTGGGAGAAGTGTCTGTTCATGTCCTCTTCCCATTTTTTTATTGGATTGTTTGTTTGTTGTTGAGATTTTTGAGTTCTTTGTATATTTTGGATATTAGGCCCTTATCTGAGCTGTTGTTTGAAAACACCATTCACAATTTACTTGCTGTCTGTTTATTTTGTTGTCAGTTTCTCTTCCTGAGCAAAAACTTTTTAGTCTGATGTAGTTCCATTTATTTATCTTTGCCTTTACTTTCCTTGCCTTTGGGGTCAAATTCATAAAATGCTCTTTAAAACCCAGGTCCATGAGTTTAGTACCTATGTCTTCTTCTATGCATTTTATTGTTTCAGGTCTTGTATTTAGGTCTTTGAACCATTCTGAATTAACTTTCGTACAAGGGGACAAGCTGTAGTCGAGTTTCATTTTTTTGTATGTGGCTCTCCGGTTTTCCCAGCACCATTTGTTGAAGAGGCTTTCTTTTCTCCATTATGTGTTGTTGGCCCCTTTATTAAAAATTATTTGACCATATATATGTGGTATTATTTCTGGACTTTTTATTCTGTTCCATTGGTCTGAGTGTCTATTTTTCTGCCAATACCATGTTGTTTTGATTATCATGGCCCTATAATATAGTTTGAAGTCAGGTATTGTAATGCGCCCAGCTTAATTCTTTTTCCTTAGGATTGCTTTGGCTATTCAAGGTTTTTTATAGTTCCTTATAAATCTCATGATTTTTTGTTTAATTTCTTTAAAAAATGTCATAGGAATTTTGTTGGAAATTGCATTAAATTTATAAATTGCTTTGGTAATATGGCAATTTTGATTATATTTATCTTTCCTATCCAAGAACAAGGAATGTTTTTCCATATCATTGTATCTTTTTAGATTTACTTTAACAATGCTTTGTACTTTTTGTTATATAGGTCCTTTACATTCTTTGTTATGTTTATTGCTAGGTATTTTATTTTTTTTGTTCCAATCATGAAGGGGATTATTTTTTTGAGTTTGGTTTCTAATATTTCATTGTTGGCATATAGAAAGGTTATGGACTTTTGTATGTTAATTTTGTATCGTGTGACCTTACTATATTGGCTTATTTTTTCTAGTAGTCTTTTTGTAAATTCTTTGGGGTTTTCAATGTATAGGATCATATCATCTGCAAAAAGTGATACTTTTAATTCTTCTTTTCCAATATGAATGCTTTTTATTTCTTTCTCTTGTC
Source organism: Saccopteryx bilineata (assembly GCF_036850765.1). Classification (NCBI taxonomy): domain Eukaryota; kingdom Metazoa; phylum Chordata; class Mammalia; order Chiroptera; family Emballonuridae; genus Saccopteryx; species Saccopteryx bilineata. The sequence goes on along the minus strand of NC_089502.1, from coordinate 9,272,917 downwards.
TGATTTCTCTGGCCAGAACTTCTAAGACCACGTTAAATATGAGTGGAGAGACAGGACAATCCTGTCTTGTTTCTGATTTAAGTTAGAAAGTCCTCAGTTTTTTGCCATTTAATATGATGTTGGCTAATGGTTTATCATATATGGCCTTTATCATGTTGAGATATTTTCCTTCTATACTCATTTTGTTGAGTGTCTTAAACGTAAATTTGTGTTAGATTTTATTGACTGCCTTTTCTGCATCTATTTATAAGATCATGTGGTGGGGGTTCTTTGTTTTGTTGATATGGTGTATTACGTTAACCATTTTACGTATGTTGAATCATCCTTGAGCTTCTGGGATAAATCCTATTTAATCATGATGTATTAATTTCTTAATATGTTGTTCTATTCAATTTGCCAGTATTTTGTTTAGTATTTTAGCATCTGTATTCATTAGAGATATTGGTCTGTAGTTTTCTTTTTTTGTGCCGTCCTTGCCAGGTTTTGGTATGGGGGTTATGTCAGCCCCATAAGATATGTTGAAAAGTACTGCTTTTTCTTCAATTTTTTGGAAGACTTTGAGTAGAATAGGAATCAAGTCTCCTTTGATTGTTTGATAGAATTTACTAGTAAAACCATCTGGGCCTGGACTTTTAATTTTGGGAAGGTTTTTAATAGTTGTTCTATTTCCTCCCAGCTAATTGGTCTGTTTAGGCTTTCTGCTTTCTCATGACTCAGTCTAGGAAGGTTGTATTGTTCTAGAAATTTATCCATTCCTTCTAGATTGTTGAATTTGGTGGCATATAGTTTTTCATAGTATTCTACAATAATTCTTTGTATATCTATGATGTCTGTGGTGATTTCTCCTGTTTCATTTTGGATTTTGTTTATATGAGTTCTTTCTCTTTTTCCTTGGTGAGTCTTGCCAAGGGTTTGTCAATTTTGTTGATCTTTTCAAAGAACCAGCTCTTTGTTCTATTAATTTTTCTATAGTTTTTCTGCTCTCTATTTTATTTATTTCTGCTCTGAATTTTATTATTTCCTTTCTTCAGCTGGTTTTGGGTTGTCTCTGTTCTTCTTTTTCTAGTTCCTTAAGGTGTGAAGTTAAGTGGTTCACTTGGGCTCTCCATTGTTTGTTCATATAGGCTTGAAGTCATATGAACTTCCCTCTTATTACTGCTTTTGCTGCATTCCAGAGATTCTGATATGTCATATTGTCATTTTCATTTGTCTGTATATATGTTTTGATCTCTGTGTTTATTTCTTATTTGACCCATTCATTTTTTAAAAGTATGTTGTTTAGTTTCCACATTTTTGTGGGGTTTATTCCCTCTTTTTTAGAGTTGAATTCTCATTTTAAGATTTTATAATCAGAAAATATGCTTAGTACAATTTCAATTTTTCTGAATTTCCTGATGTAATTTTTGTGGCCCAACATATGATCAATTCTTGAGAATTATCCATGTACACTAGATAAAAATGTATACTCTGTCACTTTGGGATGAAGTGTCCTGTAGATTTCTATCGTATCCAGGTGCTCTAGTGTTTCATTTATGGCCAATATATCTTTATTGATTTTCTGTTTGGATGACTGATCTAGAGCCATCAGCAGTGAATTGAGGCCTCCAAGTATGATTGTATTTTTGTCAGTTTTCGTTTCAAGGTTAATAAGTTGGTGTCTTATATATTTTGGTTCTACTTGGTTTGGTGCATATTAAGAATTGTTATGTCTTCTTGATTCAGTGTCCCCTTAATCATTATGAAATGACCATTTTTTCTCTGAGTAGTTTTCCTGTCTTGTAGTCAGCATTATTAGATATGAGTATTGCTACGCCTGCTTTTTTTTTGGATGTTATTTGCTTGGAGTATTGTTTTCCAGCCTTTCACTTTGAATTTGTTTTTATCCTTGTTGCTTAGGTGAGTTTCTTTTAGGCAGCGTACAGTTCTATTTTCTTTTTTAATCCATTCTGATACTCTGTGTCTTTTTATTGGTGGGTTTAATCTGTTTACATTTAGTGTAATTATTGACACTTGTGGGTTCCCTATTGCCACTTTATACATTGCTTTCTGTTTGTTTTCTATCTTGTTTGATTCTTCTCTTTTCTTTTTCTATCATTTGTTGTTTTTTTGTTTGTATTCCATACTTCTTTCCTCTGTTGCTACCTTTTTTAAGTCATGTGCTTCTGTGGTGGTTTTTTCAAGGGTGGTTACCATTAAGTAATGAAAAAGGTACCTACCATATTCATTGTAGTTCCCTATGTTATGAGTGTTTCTGCACTTTATCATCCTTTGTTACTGTTAATCTCCATCCTCTCCCCGTTTTTTTGCTTTTGTTGTCACAGTTTAAATTTGGTTTTATTGTGTTTTTGGTGGAGCTTTTACTTGTGGTTTTGTTCTGTTTTGTTCTTTGAATCTGGTTGGAAAACCCCTTTTCTATTTCCTGTAGTCATCGAGGGGGTTTCCGATGATAAATTCCCTCATTTTTTCTGTGTTTCTGAATGTTTTTATTTCTCCTTCATATTTGAAGGATAACTTTAATGTGTATAGTATTCATGGCTGGAAGTTCCTCTCTTTCAGGGCTTTAAATATTGGAGTCCACTCTATTCTAGCTCATGGAGTTTCTGCTGAGAAATCTGATGATAATCTAATAGGTTTTCCTTTATATGTTGTATTCTCCTTTTCCTTGGCTGTCTTGAGATATTTTTCTTTGTTGTTGGTTTGTGCCATTTTCATTATGATGTGCCTTGGAGTAGGTTTATTTTGGTTAAGAAAACTTGGTGTTCTGTTTGCTTCTTGAATTTGGCCTTTAGTTCTTTCCACAGGCTTGGTAAGTTCTTATCTATTATTTGTTTGAATATATTTTCCATTTCATTTTCTCTCTCTTCTCCCTCTGATATACCTATTATTCTTATGTTATTCTTTTTGATTGAATCAGACAATTCCTGTAGGGCTTTCTCTTTTTTTTTTAATTTTTGAGTCTCTTTCTTCTTCTCTCTGATGTGCCTGAAGTTGCTTGTCTTCTATGTCACTAATCCTACCTTCTATTTGGCCTGTTCTATTAGCTAAGTTTGTTACCTTGTTTTTCAGTTCATGGATTGAGTTTTTCATCTCCGTTTGATTTGTTTTTATATTTTCAATTTTCTTGGTAATATATCCTTTTCTTTCATTGAGTTGTTTTCTGGTCTCCCTAAACTGCCTTTCTGTGTTTTCTTGTATATCTCTGAGTATTTTTAGGATTTCCATTTTAAATTCTCTGTCATTTAGCTCCAAGGTTTCCAATATATTAAATTTTTTCTCCATAGATTTTTCCACATTTACCTGTGCTACTTCTCTATCTTTTGTATCCATGATATTCAATTTTCTTTTTCTTAATTGCATCTGAGGGTGGTCTTGTTGATAGCACTAATGAGAATTAATAATGAATAAAAAGGAAAAAAATGGAAAAAACTCACAAAAAATAATTTATTATTCTCCCTCCTTTTCTTTCTTCTCTTCCCCTCCTCTTTAGGAAAATATCGTGATGAACTGTGAATTATATTATGCTATATGGAACAAAAACTGCCTATAATGGAGGGCCTGTGTTGGGGGGAAGTGTTCAAGGGGCAAAAAGGAAAAAGGGACCCAGAAAATGCAAAAAAAGGAAAAACTTGGGTCAAGTATAAAATGAATTGCTTGTAAGTGATGGTCAACTAAGAGATATAATGAGAGAGATAAGAGGAAAACAGGAAAAATGAAAAAAATAACTATTGTATTAAGTGGAGCAAAAACTAAATAGAATGGAGATTCTGGGTTGAGAGGAATGCTAGTGAGTTAAAAAGCAAAGTAAAAAGCACCCAAAATGCCACAAAAAAAACTTGAGTCCCAAATTAAATAATTTGTTTATGATTGAGGATTGAATGAGAGGAAAAGTAAAAGGAGAAAAAAAGAAACTAATAGAGAGGGAGAAATAAGAAAAAGGGGAAAGAAAAATAAAAAAAGAAAAAACAAATAGAGAGAGAATTAAGGGTTTTGAAGTGTAACTCTCATGGACAGTAAAGAGAAAGAAAAGAAATAAAATGTAACTGTTATGGGTAGTGTAGTTCAAGAAGAGGACAGAATAAGATGGGCAGAGAATAAAAGGACCAAGGTGCAGGAAATAAAAAAATAATAATAAAGGCAAGAAGATGAAAGAAACAAAAAAATAGTGGAACAAGTTAAAAATCTATGAATTTTTCTTGATTTTGAGAGGTTAACTTCTTCCTTTTTCTTTCCTCTCCCTCTTTCTGGTCAGTGACTCTGTACTCCAAGCTCTGCCCCTGTGGCATGCTTAGGTAGAGATTTGCAGTTAATGAGACTCTACAGCGATGTCATATATTAGGCTTCAGTATCATTGGTAGTCAAGGTTTGTTAGCATTTGCAGGCTTTGACAATGAGAGAGTCCATTTTCCCTGAGCCTCTCTCCTAGTCTCTCCTTCCTGAATTATCTGCCTGATGATTCAGCTATGAGGCTGCCACTGCCTCTGCCTGTGGAGTAAGAAGCTCAAAGAGCTGGCAAATCCCCACTCTATCCTCACTCAACGCAGGGCTCTGGGTAAGGCTCTGGCAGTTAGAGTCGCCAGCATAATCACATGGGGCTGGGAGGCAATTGCTATCAAGGTGACTCTCTATGAGCCTCCAGGCCTGTTCAGCATGCCTAGCACTCTGTGGGACCACTCTCCCCAGGTTTTCTGAACTTTGTAACCCGTTTTGGCTGGGAAGAAGATGCCCTAGTCACTGCCTGCAGTACAGGAGGTCTTAACATTTGCTAAGTCACGCTTTTTAACATATATCCCTGAGTATGAAAGCTCTGCCAATCAAAAGTTGCCCCCACACCTTTAGCAAGAGGCACTAAAAATATCACACCTCTTGTCTTAGATTGCTGAACTGAGAGAGATCTTGTCAATTAGAGCCACATAGGTCAGTTTGGAGGTAAGCAGACTGTGGGTTATCTAATTTCAGCTATTGGATCCACCAATCTGCTCCAGAAAGGACTGCAAGCTGCGTGCACGCCCCTCCCCGATGCTTGATTGTTAGATTGAATGGCTGGGTGAGGCGCCCCACCCACCCAGAGAAGCTCGGGTGTAGGGAAGTGAGCTTTGGCACACTCACCATGCTCCACTGGCAGCTACTGCTCGCAATGCGCACATTTGCTTGCAGTATGGGCATTTGCTCACGTGGGCAGATTCACCACAGGCACACTCTTTCCTTGGTCTGAATGAATGTCCCTGCTGTAGCCTAGCTTCCTCCACACCCTTAGCCCCTGACTCTCAGTTCCAAGTGAAAGCAGCCTTTGCTCAGGTTAGTGAGGAAAGCAGAGTGTTCCTTTGTCTGACTTAATTCCTTCAGGGTTGATTATATATATTGTCAATTTTTTACTCGATCCTACCTTTGCCTTCAGTGTATGGAACTCCCAGACGCTCCAAGGATAGATTTTTTTGTCTCTGGTTGGTGAACTCCTTGAAATTTTGGAGAGATTTGTCGGTCACACTCCTCATCACGCCATTTCTTCGACGTCACTCTACTCAGAGTTTTCTTAACCCCAACAAACCTACTCCAAGGCACATCATAAAGAAATTGGCACAAACCAAAGACAAAGAAAAAAATCTCAAACAAGATTTTTTGAGGAAAACAAGAATACAACGTATAAAGGAAGGCCTATTAGATTATCATCAGATTTCTCAACAGAAAATCTACAAGCCAGAAGAGAGTGGACACCAATATTTAAACTCCTGCAAGAGAGGAACTTTCAGCCAAGAATACTATACCCATCAAAGCTATCCTTCAGAGGTCAAGATGGCGGCGGCCGGGGCGAGGGTCCTGGGAGTCCGAATGCTGCAAAGGGCAGCCCGGAACATGGTGCCGCTGGGTGCACGGGCAGCCTCCCACATTACCAAGGACATGCTCCCGGGGCCCTATCCCAGGACCCCAGAAGAAAGGGCTGCTGCTGCCAAGAAGTATAATATGCGAGTGGAAGACTACGAGCCGTACCCGGATGATGGCATGGGGTATGGTGACTACCCAAAGCTCCCTGACCGCTCACAGCATGAGAGGGATCCATGGTATGACTGGGACCACCCAGACCTGAGATTAAACTTTGGTGAACCGATTCACTGGGACCTAGATATGTATATCAGGAACCGTGTGGACACATCCCCCACGCCTGTTTCTTGGACTGTCATGTGTAAGCACCTCTTCGGCTTCGTGGCCTTCATGGTGTTCATGTTTTGGGTAGGGGAGACTTATCCCTCCTACCAGCCCGTGGGGCCAAAGCAGTATCCTTATAATGATCTCTACCTGGAACGAGGCGGTGATCCATCCAAAGAACCTGAGCCTGTGGTTCACTATGAAATCTGAGGCTTCGTGGGCTCTGTGCCCCCTAACTGACTCCCTCATTCCTAGAGACTTAACCTTAAAGAAATCCCTAATAAAACTTAGTGTTGTGAAAAAAAAAAAAAAAAAAAAAGCTATCCTTCAAATACAAAAGAGAAATAAAAACATTCACAGATACAGAAAAGATGAGGGAATTTATCATCAGAAAACACCCACTCCAGGAATTACTAAAGGTGGTTTTCCAACCAGATTCAAAGAACAAAACAGAACAAAACCACAAGTAAAAGCTCCACCAAGAACAAAATAAAACCAAATTTAAACTGTGAGAACAAAAGCAAAAAAAGGGGAGAGGACACAGATTAACAGTAGCAAAGGATGATGCAGTGCAAAAGTACTCACAAGATAGTGCACTACAATGAACAGGGCAGAAACCCTTTTCATTACTTAATGGTAACCACCCTTGAAAAAACCACCACAGAAACACATGATTTAAAAAGATAGCAACAGAGGAAAGATGTATGGAATATAAACAAACAAATACAAAGGATAGAAAAACGAAAGAGAAGAATTAAATAAGAAACAAATCTAACAGAGAGCAATGTATAAAATGGCAATAGGGAACCCACAAGTGTCAATAATTACACTAAATGTAAACAGACTAAACTCACTAATAAAAAGGCACAAAGTAGCAGAATGGATTAAAAAAGAAAAGCCAACTGTATGCTGCCTACAAGAAACTCATCTAAGCAACAAGGATAAAAACAAATTCAAAGTGAAAGGCTGGAAAACAATACTCCAAGCAAATAACATCCAAAAAAAAGCAGGCGTAGCAATACTCATATCGGATAATGCTGACTACAAGACAGCAAAAGTACTCAGAGACAAAAATGGTCATTTCATAATGATTAAGGGGCTGCTTAATCAAGAAGACATAACAATTCTTAATATATATGCACCAAACCAAGGAGCACTAAAACATATAAGACAGCTACTTATTGACCTTGAAACAAAAACTGACAAAAATACAATCATACTTGGAGACCTGAATACACCGCTGATGTCTCTAGATCGGTCATCCAAACAGAGAATCAATAAAGATATATTGGTCTTAAGCAAAACACTAGAGCACCTAGATATGATAGACATCTACAGGACATTTCATCCCAAAGTGACAGAGTATAAATTTTTCTCCAGTGTACATGGATCATTTTCAAGAATTGACCATATGTTGGGCCACAAAAATAACATCAGCAAATTCAGAAAAATCAAAGTTGTGTACCAAGCCTTTTTTCTGATCATAAATCCTTGAAACTACAATTCAACTGCAAAAAAGAGGGGAAAAAAACTACAAAAATGTGGAAACTAAACAACATACTTTTAAAAAATGAATGGGTCAAAGAAGAAATAAACGCAGACATTAAAACATACAGAAAAATGAAAATGACAGTATGACATATCAGAATCTATGGGATGCAGCAAAAGCAGTGATAAGAGGGAAGTTCATATCACTTCAGGTCTATATGAACAAACAAGAGAGAGCCCAAGTGAACCACTTAACTTCAAACCTTAAGGAACTGGAAAAAAAACAAAAAAAAAAAAAACAAAGACAACCCAAAGCCAGCCGAAGAAAGGAAATAATAAAAATGAGAGCAGAAATAAAAGAAATAGAGAACAGAAAAACTATAGAAAATATTAATAGAACAAGGATCTGGTTCTTTGAAAAGATCAACAAAATTGACAAACCCTTTGCAAACTTGCCAAGTAAAAAAGAGAAAGAACTCATATAAACAAAATCCAAAATGAAAGAGGAGAAATCACCACAGATATCATAGATATACAAAGAATTATTGTAGAATACTATGATAAACTTTATGCCACTAAATACAACAATCTAGAAGAAATGGATAAATTCCTAGAACAATACAACCTTCCTATACTGAGTCAAGAAGAAGCAGAAAGCCTAAACAGACCAATTAGTGGGGAAGAAATAGAAAAAAAAACTATTAAAAACCTCTCCAAAAATAAAAGTCCAGGCCCAGACTGTTATAATAATAAATTCTATCAAACATTCAAAGAAGACTTGGTTCCTATTCTACTCAAAGTCTTCCAAAAAATTGAAGAAGAATACTTCCAAACACATTTTATGAGGACAACATGACCCTCATACCAAAACCTGGCAAGGACAACACAAAAAAAGAAAACTACAGACCAATATCTCTAATGAATACAGATGCTAAAATACTAAACAAAATACTAGCCCATAGAATACAACAACATATTAAAAAAATAAATCATCATAATCAAGTAGGATTCATCCCAGAAGCTCAAGGATGTTTCAACATATGAAAAACGGTTAACATAATACACCATATCAACAAAACAAAGAACAAAAACCACATGATCTTATCAATAGATGCAGAAAAGGCATTCGATAAAATACAACACAATTTTATGTTTAAGACTCTCAACAAAATGGGTATAAAAGGAAAGTATCTCAACATGATAAAGGCCATATATGGTAAACCATCAGCTAATATCATATTAAATGGCAGAAAACTGAAGGCTTTCCCCTTTAAATCAGAAAAAAGACAGGGTTGCCCACTCTCTCCACTCTTATTTAATGTGGTGCTAGAGGTTCTAGCCACAGTAATCAGACAAGACAAAGAAATAAAAGGCATCCATATTGGAAAAGAAGAAGTAAAGGTATCACTTTTTGCAGATGATATGATCCTATACATTGAAAACCTCAAAGAATCTACAAAAAGACTACTAGAAACAGTAAACCAATACAGTAAGGTTGCAGGATACAAAATTAACATACAAAAGTCCATAGCCTTTCTATATACCAATAATGAAACATTTGAGAATGAAATAAAAAAAAATATTCTCCTTCATGATTGCAAAAAAAAAAAAAATACCTAGGAATAAACATAACAAAGAATGTAAAGGACCTATATAATGAAAACTACAAAGCATTGTTAAGAGAAATCGAAAAAGATACAATGAGATGGAAGAATATTTCTTGTTCTTGGATAGGAAGAATAAATATAATCAAGATGGCCATATTACCCAAAGCAATATGTAAATTTAATGCAATTCCCATCAAAATTCTAATGACATTTTTTAAAGAAATGAAATAAAAATTCATCAGATTTATATGGAACTGTAAAAAAAACCTGAATAGCCAAAGGAATCCTAAAGAAAAAGAATGAAGCTGGGGGCAATACAATACCTGACTTCAAACTATATTATAGAGCCATGACAATCAAAACAGCATGGTATTGGCAGAAAAATAGACACTCAGACCAATGGAACAGAATAGAAAGTCCAGAAATAAAACCACATATTTATGGTCAAATAATTTTTGATAAAGGGGCCAACAACACACAATGGAGAAAAGAAAGCTTCTTCAACAAATGGTGCTGGGAAAACCGGAAAGCCACATGCAAAGGAATGAAACTTGACTATAGTTTGTCTCCTCCTACTAAAATTAATTCAATATGGATCAAAGACCTAAATATAAGACCTGAAACAATAAAGTACATAGAAGAAAACATAGGTACTAAACTCATGGACCTGGGTTTTAAAGAGCATTTTATGAATTTGACTCCAAAGGCAAGGGAAGTGAAGGCAAAGATAAATGAATGGGACTACATCAGACTAAGGAGTTTTTGCTCAGCAAGAGAAACTGATAACAAAATAAACAGACAGCCAACTAAATGGGAAATGATATTTTCAAACAACAGTTCAGATAAGGGCCTAATATCCAAAATATACAAAGAACTCATAAATCTAAACAACAAACAAAGAATCCAATAAAAAAATGGGAAGAGAACATGAACAGACACTTCTCCCAGGAAGAAATACAAATGGCCAACAGATATATGAGAAGATGCTCATCTTCATTAGCTATTAGAGAAATGCAAATCAAAACTGCAATGAGGTACCACCTCACACCTGTTAGATTAGCTATTATTAACAAGATAGGTAATAGCAAGTGTTGGGGAGGCTGTGGAGAAAAAGGAACCCTCATTCACCGTTGGTGGGTATGTTAAGTAGTACAACCATTATGGAAGAAATTATGGTGGTTCCTCAAAAAACTGAAAATAGAACTACCTTATAATCCAGCAATCCCTCTACTGGGTATATACCCCCAAAAGGCAGAAACACTGATACATAAAGACACATGCAGCCCCATGTTCATTGCAGCATTTTTCACAGTGACCAAGACATGGAAACAACCAAAAAGCCCTTTAATAGATGACTGGATAAAGAAGATGTGGCACATATACACTATGGAATACTACTCAGCCATAAGAAATGATGACTTCGGATCATTTACAACAAACTGTTGGGATCTTGATAACATTATATGGAGTGAAATAAGTAAATCAGAAAAAACAAAGAACTGCATTTTTCCATACATAGGTGGGACATAAAAATGAGACTAAGAGACATTGAGAAGAGTGTGGTGATTACGAGGGGGGATGGTAGAGGGAAAGAGGGAGCGGGAGGGGCACAAAGAAAACTAAATAGATAAAGAAAAATAGATAGAGGGTGACGGAGAACAATCTGACTTTGGGTGATGAGTATGCAACATAATTGAATGGCAAGATAACCTGGACATGTTTTCTTTGAATATATGTACCCTGATTTATTTATGTCACCCCATTAAAATTAATAAACATTTATGTATAATAAATAAATAAATAAATAAAACAATAAGACCCTGAAAAAAAAAAACTAGATAGAAGGTGATGGAGGACAATCTGACTTTGGGTGATGGGTATGCAATGTAATTGATTGACAAGATAACCTATACATGTTTTCTTTGAACATATGAAATGAAACAAAGGAAAAAAGGAAAGAAAAAGAAAAAATATTGCAAAGTGGATCCAGCAATACATGAAAAAAGTCATACATCATGATGAGATGGAATTTATTCCGGGGAGGCAAGGCTGGTACAATATTTGCAAATCAATCAATGTGATTCATCACATAAACAAAAGGAAGGATAAAAAGTACATGATTTTATAAATAGATGCAGAAAAAGCATTTCATAAAATCCAACACCCATTTATGATCAAAACTCTCAGCAAAGTGGAAATACAGGGAACATACCTCAACATAATAAAAGCCATCTGTGATAGACCCACAGCCAACATCATATACAATGGGCAAAAGTAAAAGCAATCCCTTTAAGATCAGGAACAAGGCAGGGGTGCCCCCTTTCACCACTCTTATTCAATATAGTTCTGGATGTCCTAGCCACAGAAGTCAGAGAAGAAGAAGAAATAAAAGGCATCCAAACTGCAAAAGAAGTAAAACTATCATTATTTTCTATTGATATGATAGTGTACATAAAAAACTCTAAAGTCTCAGTCAAAAGAATACTATACTTGATAAATGAATTTGGCAAAGTAGCAGGATATAAAGTTAATATTTAGAAATCAGTTGCATTTTATACAGCAACAATAAACTATCTAATAGAGAAATTAAGGAAACAATTCTCTTCACTATTACAATAAAGAAATAAAGTACTTAGCATTAAATTTAACCAAGGAGGTAAATAATTATACTGAAAAAATTATAAGACATTGAAAAAAGAAATCAAGGAAGATACATACAAGTGTAAACAAATAGCATGTTCCTGGACTGGAAGAAGAAACATCATTAAAATGTCTATATTAAACAAAGTAATCTATAAATTCAATGCAATTCCTATTAAAATACCTATGGCATACTTCAAAGTTATTGAAAAAAATATTTCAAAAATTTATATGGAACCCAAAAAAAACCCAAAACAAAACACAAATAGCCCCAGCAATCTGAAAATAAAGAATAAAGTAGGAGGTATCACATTTCCTGATATCAAATTATACTACAGAGCCATAGTAATCAAAACAGCTTGGTACTTTCATAAAATGTGACATCTTAGGACAAGTGGTGCAGGCCACTAGCCATGAAAACTGAGTACATCCAGTACATGGCTGGAGGGAAAAAAAAGATAAACAACCATTAGAAATGTAGCCCCAACATCCTGCATTCTATGAGTCAGAGACCCTTTTCAGAAGTTTATGTTTGAAATTCTCCACTGAGCTATACCCCCGCTGTTGCTATGCTGAGTGCGACCTCCCTAGTGAATAGCTAACTGCCACATCTGCTTCTGTATAATGCTTGCTCAGCCTAGATAGCCACCCTATAAAAAGGAGCCATTTTAGAAGCTCAGGGCTGCAGTGTTCCCTTGCGTGGGTTGCCTGCAGTCCCTGCGCAGGTTTGCAATTAAACTTATAAAATTCACTTTGGGTTTGCTGTGGTCTGTCTCCTGGGATGTAACATATGGAGGCCCCAGCGAGATAGGCCATGTAAGACCCCTCCTCACGGAGTGGGCTGCAGCAGACGTTGGTAACTGGCCAGCCTCTGGCAGTTGCCGTTTGGAAACTGAATTTGGCTGATTCGAAACATTTGGAGTCTCGATACTGTTTGGTAAGGAAGTTTCCTCTTTGAATATTTGGAAACAGAGCTCTGGTTAGAAAAGGGTATAGTGGAGCAGGCGGGATGCCACCTGATTTCTCCCCACCTGGTCAGTCGGGAAACACAGGACGCTGCCTTCTCCCTTTGGTTTTGGTTTAGAAGTTTTGTTTGTTTTGTGTACATATTTGGTTTGTTTGTCTGCTTCACCCATTGCTTCCTCACAGGATTCCTTTGAGAGTCAAGGGCCATGGGTCAGGGGCAATTTTCTGCCCTAAAGCCTCTGCAGTGCTTGCTTGATAACTTTTCTGATTTCTCTGACAGGGCACGAGACTACGGGGCTCCTGTTGATTCCGCCACATTGCGGACTCTTTGTGAACTAGAATGGCCAACTTAAGAGCAGAGTGGCCAAACCAAGGATTGCTAGACACATAGAAAACATAGAGAGTTTAGTGTATTATCACCAGCTGCCACCTGCAGGCAGGTGGCACGGTCAGTATGCAGCCCAGTATGGCAGCAGAAGTAGAGAAAGAAAAGGCAGCCAGGCTGCAGCTGACTGCAGGAGAAGTGGCAGGCTCCCCTCACAGTTTCAGGCACTTGCCTCTCCCCCTTGAGCACTGGGAATCCCAGGCACCCTGATTCCCTCTTTTGTATAACAAAGAAACTTCTTTCTTAGCTAAGGGGCTGCGCCACTGCTTAGTCAGGCAAAAGATAACAGTGCAGTAAGCTAGAGGTTATCATCACCTTGCTACAGCCCCTGCCCTCCTCTGCTTTGGCTCCGGGAAATCTCCGCCTCCATGTGGAGCCAGACCAGAGGAGAAGATTTAGGGAATTATAGGGTTACTATGTCCCTGAGAAAATTGAGGACCTTATGTAAACTAGAACACCCCACTGTTAAGAAAATAAGTTTATAAAATTGTGTGTTTTTTTAGTTTACTACCCCGACCCTTATAATGACTTAATGTTGTAAAGCTCTATAAGTCAAAAAGAGGGTTAGCATCTCTTTACCAGCTGAAAAGCCACAAAATAGTAACTACATTTTGATCGTTCCTTATTTTTCTCTGAAAATCAGTAGTTCATTAGGAATAGTAGTTTATAATCTCTTATTGTAAATCATACTAAATTTGTACTAATAGTAAAGCATATAGAATTGTATAGTCTGTCAAATACAAAGACTTCCTTTTTGTACCAAGAATCTGTTGTTGTAAAAAAAAAAAAAAACCCAAAAAAACAAACAAAAAAAACCATTTTCTATGTTAGAAATGTATATGTTATTTCAACAGTCTTTTGTTAATTCTCCTTTTCATTTGCTATTTCATAGCCTGTGATGTTAAAATTTTAGTTTAAATATTAGGAGATATATAATAATTCAGTAATTGTTAATTGTTCAATGGTAGATCACAAAACCCAGAGTAACAAATATTACTATTGATTGGCTTAATAGAATAATTCTTAACATAATAGGTAGAAAGGAGAACTCTAGAGACATAATCCTGAACCTCCACCTGACTTCAGACCCTCCACAGTCTTCAACCACCTACCACCACAGATCAAATCTTTTCTTTCCTCGGTCTAATAGGCTTCTTTAAATACAGGATTCCCAATTTTGCTCTCTTAGTCAATCCCCTCAGTGAGATCTTCTGAGCATGGCTTTTAAGGTCTATAATGACCAAGGAAGTAACAGAAAAGGCAAATAAGACCCAAAAGAAGTCAGGAAAGACCAACTTTTGGCTCCAGCGCCATAAGGGGCTTCATAGCATTTCATCAAGGCCCTACTCCAGAGTGGAAACAAAGGTCATTGAACTGAAGCCTGCCAGGCTTCCCAGTCCCACCGGTTGACACACCTGTGCTGTGGAAAGAGAGACATGAGAAAGTAAGCTGCCCCCTTGCTCCATGGAAGGAGGGTTGAGTCTCTTCTAGCCCTGCTCCAGCTACCTGTGACCTGACCTTGCCCAGCGTGCTGGGAATTGCCACTGAAGGCCGAGGACATCATTCAAGAGCCTAAGGTATTTCTTCCAAGTAGCAGATAAGCTAATCTCATTTCTTGTAAACACAAGGGCCATCTACTATGCCTTGCTTGAATATTTAAGTTTTATTTATCCCTCAAAGATCTCTACTGTGGGTATTGACAGTCTGATTTTATTGCTTTATTTAATGTTTAGTATCTCCTTTATTTCTCTTATCTCAATGCCCCATGCCTATTACAGGCTGGGACCTGCTGCTAATTCCAGCTAGAAGCAGTGGTCACTAGGACTTAAACTGTAACTGCAAAGTGTATAAATGTAACACCCTTTCCCTAAGTACTTACAGGTTTTATAGGTTACTCAGCAAACTGTTCAAGACTGTCCAAGAGGCACTTCTAGCAGTAAACCACCCAAGGACTGACTCCCACGTAAACGGGTCCACACACCATGATCCTGACCACCCCCACTACTGCCAAGGTAGAAAGCATACCCGCCTGGGTCCACCACAGCCGGCTGAAGCTTGCAGTCCCAGCAGAGACACCTTTGTGGACAGCGAAGACTGACCCCACCAACCCTTGTAATCTGACCCTGAGAAGGACAGCATGCCCTGCTTCAGCCACAAACCAGAGGTTAACTGGTCCACACATGGCTAATGCCTAGAGAAACTCACTAAGGACCTCCTTTTAATTAGACTTTGGGAAGGGAGGGAAACTAAGGTAAAGGAAAGCCAAGTAAGTCATCTTAAGGTTTGATGCATGTACTGCTATGAGTCATACAGAAAGGGGGTGTAGGTCTTTGGCTGAGAGAGAAGCTACAAGGTAAATGAAAATTATATATGTGCTCATAGCTACCACTATAGAATAACCTATGAATATTGGTCATGTGTCCAATAGGCTACTTAGGAAAAGGACACCTCCAAAAAGCAATCTTTAAAAGAGGATTACTTATTACTAATTTAGTCCTCGCTGAAGGTTAAGGTTTTTAGGAATTAAGAATTCTGATTAGTTGGAAAGGAACTGTATGGTTTTAATGATAAAAGGTATGAGGTGTAGAGGTACTTTTGAAAGTAAAAGGAAAAAGTAAGTTGTTGTGAAAGCTGGTTAAAGAAAGTTCATGAAAATTGAAGGTTTATGTAAGTTGCAGAAGGTTTGTGCAAGTTGTAAGAAGTTAGTACAAAGAAGAAAAATACAAGGCAGAAAGAAATTAGTACCAAAGTTCAATGATTTGAACTAGTAAGAAGAAAACGGAGGAATGTGACATCTTAGGACAAGCGGTGCAGGCCACCAGCCATGAAAACTGAGTACATCCAGTACATGGCTGGAGGGAAAAAAAAAGATAAACAACCATTTGAAATGTAGACCCAACATCCTGCATTCTATGAGTCAGAGACCCTTATCAGAAGTTTATGATTGAAATTCTCCACTGAGCTATACCCCCCCTGTTGCTATGCTGTGTGCGACCTCCCTAGCAAATAGCTAACTGCCACATCTGCTTCTGTATAATGCTTGCTCAGCCTAGATAGCCACCCTATAGAAAGGAGCCATTTTAGAAGCTTGGGGCTGCAGTGTTTCCTTGCGTGGGTTGCCTGCAGTCCCTGCGCAGGTTTGCAATAAAACTTATAAAGTTCACTTTGGGTTTGCTGTGGTCTGTCTCCTGGGATGTAACAAAGAACAGGTATACAGATTAATGGAACAGAACAGATAGAAATAAACCCATGCCTTTATGGTCAATTGATATTTGACAAAGGAGGTAAGAACTACAATGGAGTAAAGACAGTCTCTTTAATAAATGGTGTTGGGAAAATTGAACAGGTACATGCCAAAAAAATGGAACTAGACCATCAACTTATAACATTCACAAAAATAAACTTAAAATGGATAAAAAAATTAAATGTAAGTCATAAACCTCTTGGAAGAAAACATAGGCAGTAAACTCTCTAATATCGCTCAAAACAATATTTTTGCCAATTTATCTCTATAGGCAAATGAAATAAAGGAAAAAATAAACAAATTAGAATATATCAAACTAAAAAGCTTTTGCACAGCAAAAGACACTGTTAACAAAATAAAAAGAAAATCCACACAATGGGAGAACATATTTGCCAATATGTCTGATAAGGGTTTAAAAACCAAAATTTATAAAGAACTTGTAAAACTCAACAATAGGGCGGTAAACAATCCAATTTTAAAATGGGGAAAAGAACTGAATAGACATTTCTCCAAAAAGGACATACAGATGGTCAATAGGCATATGAAAAAAATGTTCAACATCACTAATCATTAGAGAAATGCAAATTAAAACCACAATGAGGTACCACCTCACACCTGTCAGAATGGCGCTCATTCACAAATCAACACATAATAAGTGCTGGCGAGGATATAGAGAAAAGGGAACCCTCCTGCACTGCTGGTGGGAACGCAGACTGGTGCAGCCACTGTGGAAAACAGTATGGAGTTTCCTCAAAAACTAAAAAATTGAACTGCCTTTTGACCCAGCTATTCCATTTTTAAGAATATATCCTAAGAATACTAAATCACTTATTCAAAAGAAGGTAAGCATTCTCATGTTTATTGTAACATTGTTTACAAAAGCCAAGATCTGGAAATAGCTCAAGTGTTCATCAGTGGACAAGTGGATTAAAAAGCAGTAGTACATATACACAATGGAATACTACACAGCCGTGAAAAAGAAGGAACTCTTAACCTTTTGTGACAGCATGGATGGACCTGAGGATTATTATGCTAAGTGAAATAAGCCAGGCGGAGAAAGAAAAATATCATATGATCTCACTTTATATGTGGAATCTAATGAACAAAGTGAACTGAGGAACAGAATAGAGGCAGAGGCGGAGTCACTGGGAGCAGAGGGACAGCTGTCAGAGGGAAGAGGGATGAGGCGATGAGATCAGAGAAGCTGAAGTGATTAGTGAAATTATATACAGTATACATAATCCATAGACAGCAAATTCCAGAGGGAAGGGGAAAGGGAATTAAGGGGAGGGGAACAAAGAGGGATACTGTTGGACACAGGGGTGGGTTTGAGGGTGTTATATTGAGTGGAACACTTGAATCTATGTTAACATAATAAATTAAAATTAATAAAAAATTTAAAATAGACAAACAAATAATAACAAATAAAGAAGTTTTGTCAGAATCTCAGAAACTAATGCTGATGTGGTCCATAAGAAAACATACACTGACATTAGGCATATTCCTGTCTCCAGCCCTAGCTGACATTGGTTTTCTAAGGAAGATTGAGGATAATTAGTACTAAGCCTCAGGGCACTTGAATGCAACCTTGCCAGCTCCCAAGCACCTGTTAGATTTGGTTACAAAGAAGTTTCAAAGTTTTTAAAAGTATCCTAGTAGAGTATTGTTTCTAAATTACTCCCTTGCTTGGTCTTGATAAATTAGACTGCCGCTTTTTAACTGTGCTTCAACCTCCTTTCACTTGAGATTCTAGAGCTGTTTCCTTTCTTCATGTTCCCTAGAAAATACTGGGTTTCTTAAAAGTCACTATTATTACTAGTTTGGTCACCCTAGGTCCACTCTGTTTCAGGCCTCTCGACCTTTGTCAGGTCCATTTTTTAGTCAGGCCCTGGCTGGATCCAAATCAGACTATAACCAATGTGTGTTTGTAATTGACTTGGTGATGGAATAATCAGCGTTGGGCAACCAGCCTAATGAAAGTCTGAGAAGATAATTATGCAACAAAATAGCATGACTGAAATCGATGACATAATAACGTGGGCTTATTCCCCAACCAAAATCTGGAATTTGTGAGCAACTTTTGAAGGTCAAATATAGTAGTTTTGGAGCTGTAAAAAGGGAAGTTATTTTACACTGCCCATAGAATTAGTTACCCGCAAATGGTTTTAAATTCAAATAGGTGCAAGAGAGGTTTAGAGAAATTCCTGAGTCATAAATGAGGAAACCATGGGCTTCCTGAGACCCTAACTCAGCCTCCCATAGGGATACAACCAGGGTACAATGCTCTCCTGACACAGGTCCTTGGAGCCTTGGCCAGAGGTAGGTATTCCGGCCAGACGCTAGTGCTTAGGGGCACAGGTGTATGTGGGGACAGGTGTGCAACTGCTACATTGTTAGGGACCCCGAACCAAATCCAGGCGACTTTCTAGAGCTAAACTTCCTCGATATCACATTACTGACCTGCAGGCCTAGGGAATAACCCTGGGCCACGCCCTCTTTACCCAACAATCGCTGTAACCAGGTGGCTTTGTGAGTCACCCAGAACCTCCGTAATAAACCCACTGTGGGTGGTGCAGCCTAGCAGTTTCTCGCTCCTTACCACCCTGACTGGCTCTCTTGGTGATCTGAGCTCCGGTTTCTTGCAGGCAGAAGCCCCTGGGAAACCGTCGCACCAGTCATGGGCCCTGCTTCGCGGAGCTGTAAACTGCAGCCTGCAGCGCCCTGGTCCTTTTAAATCACGCCAGCCCGTTGCTAGGCAACAGCGCGGCCCGCGCTGGCGCTGCACTGCAGAGGCTCTACCA
The DNA here is from genome assembly GCF_036850765.1 of Saccopteryx bilineata. Taxonomy (NCBI): domain Eukaryota; kingdom Metazoa; phylum Chordata; class Mammalia; order Chiroptera; family Emballonuridae; genus Saccopteryx; species Saccopteryx bilineata. The sequence goes on along the minus strand of NC_089502.1, from coordinate 9,253,645 downwards.
GGCGCCTGCCTGACTGGGCCGCTGTGGCCAGCGCCGAACTAAAGGCAGCCACCTGCCAGTGGTGGCCTGTTTCTAGGAAGAGGGGACCAGGACCACCGAACCCCACCCACACTAGGGGGTAGGTCTGAACGCGAGAAAGCCCGGCTCCTCCTGACTCGTCCTTCTTCTGCTGAAGAGGACGTTCCCCATAACTACCCGACCCTGAGTTACATCTCTTTTACAGCGCGGGCCAGAATGTGGGGAGCGTTTGGGAGAGAAGGGAGCAGGGTGTAGGAGTCGGGGTCTAGAAGGAGGAGTGTCGTCGGGCCTCGCCCGCTGCCCCTCTCACCCCACGCCACGCGCCAGCCAGACGGTGGGGACTGGGGATGTGGAAGGTGTCAACTGCGGTGAGGGTTGTGCAGCACTCTGACGGGAGCCACGTTCTCTCCACTGGAAGCAACGATGGCGGGAGTTTCAGCAGAAAATCCCAAACTGCATGCATAGATACTGCTTTATAGCAAGAATGTGACTTCCATGCTAATTAAGTATTCAACCTTCAAAATTAAGGAGACTCTTTTTTTATAGAAGGAATCATTTCCCACTAATAACAAAGGCTTCTTCACAGGGCACAGTTTTAAATGGCACTCTGCTTTGCTCTAACTATCCGCCAAACAATAGAGAAGAAATTTGTCCCTTGAAGTGGAAACTTGGCTAGTATATTAGGACACTGAAAAATTAAGACGCAAATCAGGATCACTGCCTTTTTAAATGTTTGTTTTTTCCAAATCAATTGTGTTCTGAGAGAGGGAAGCAAGACGCAGGCTTCAGCCAGCCCTTGGCTAATGTGGCTTTTGGCATACTCATTAATAGCGAGCCTGGGCTGCTGCCGCAGCCACCAACCGTGCCTCGTTTCTTCCATAGGTTCTGAAGGTAAGGATGTACTACTGTGTTTGACTAGGATGCCACCATCATTCTTGTGCCATCTGATATTTGCACTGCTTGGGAAAGGAAGACTTGGTGGCATCATACTGGGGAAAGCAGGTTTACAACTTAAAAAGTAAACTTCAAAGTGTCTGCCATCACATTTTAGGTGGGTCAAATGACATTCTAAATATATCACTTTTAGTTTTAAGCTGTGTCTCAGAATAGAAACATAAATTTGGACATTATGATTAATTATATTTTCTAATTATGCTGGGGAACGTTTTTCAGGTAAGACAGGAGGACAATCACAGCATCGAATAGAAGTGGATATTGGGAAGTGTAAGTACAGTTGTGTTGGCTGAAATCTTGTTATGGGTGTTTAGAAGTACAGAGCTTCACCCAATGTACATGTTGGGGCTTGTAGCTAGATGATTCATCTGCATTATCAGTAGAATATCAAGAAAGCCTGACCCGTGGTGGTGCAGTGGGTAAAATGACCTGGAATGCTGAGGTCACTGGTTCAAAACTCCAGCTTTTCCCAGTCAAGATACATACGAGAAGCAGCTACTACAAAGTGATGCTTCCCTCTCCTCCCCCACCTCTTTCTCTATCACCTTCTCCTCTCTCTAAAATAAATAAATAAATAAATAAAATCTCAAAAGAAAGAAAGCAAGCCTCATAAAATTACAAAAGAAAGAGTGTCCTGAAGATTTTAGCTCAGCCAAATAAACTTTGAGGAAAAATTAAAAATCTGTTTTCTAAAATGTCATCCAAAATACTTCATAAAGCACAGACAAATTATAAGTATTTACAAAACCTTAACTAGAATTAAAGCATTATAGAATTTTCAGGAAGAATATTAAGGATCACTTATTCAACAGATATTTATTGAGTGCTACCATGTGTTAGGTAACAGCTAGAGATGCAAAGTTGAATAAGATGCCAAGAGATCACAGTGTAGTAGTAAAATAAAAGTTTATATGAAATTCTGTAGAAGCACAGGCAAAGCTCAGTGCAGCAGCATCCTTGCTGATCTTCAAATTAATATTCCAACTGTAAAATTTCTAAGAATTTATTGGTGGCTCTGAAAAACAGTGGGAGTATTTGGAGGTACTTGGTAAAGTGATTGGTGGTAAAATAAAAACATCTTTCATTCTAAAAAGACTACAACTTTTCTGCTTAGAAACAGTCAATTTAACTTCAGAAATTTGGGGGTATAAACAACTTAAAAAATGTAGGGCTGATTTTCCCCTGAAGATGCAGTTAATGTAAGTTTTGAGTTTAGCTTCCCCTCTGCTTGCCATAATACTACCTACATTGTTTTTCAAACTGACTTTTTCTGAGATCTGATGACTTCAGGATGGCAACATTAAAGTGTACATGGTTGGAGAAGGGTAGAGTTACTGTATTTAACTAGCTGGCTTATGTTCTAAAAGAGGGTAAGGAAAACCTAAAAATGAACAAGAACCATTGTTTACAGTACTGTTTAAAATTGCTTCCATTTTCATTTTCATTAATTTCTTTTAACTGCCTCTGAAGTAAGTATAGTGCCCCTATTTTATACCTGACAAAACCGAGACTCCCAAAGAGGTAAGTTGTCACATAGTTCTAAAATGGGAGATCCAAGATAACTGACTCTTTGAAGGTTTTTTAAAATTTCTATAGTCCACTCTAAGTTCCTTTCTCAAAAACTTCCTTTACGTTCTTCCCGACAATCTGCACTTAAAACATGTTCACCCACCTTGACTTCAAATGGTTCCTTTGGGTCCTAATTTTGGCATTTAATAGTTTTGTACAAGCCAGTAATTCTCAACTGGGTGGAGAATGCCAAAGTTCTCCTAGATAGAGCAGGTCAGAATCTTCGTGAATAAGGAGAGACGATAATGATGACAGTGTTTTGTGCTTGAGAACAGCGGAAGGAAAAAAAAAGGAAGATAGAGAACAACTGCTTTTAAGTGAGAACAGGTTGGACAATTGAGCAAAAAAGCAAGACCAGTGTTTTCTTTGTAGCAGACTCTGTTCTCCCCTGTTTACACCAAGCAGTTTTTCTAAGGATTGAGAGAACTGAAAACACCCAGAACAATGGGGAAATTTTCTGGTGTTCAGAAAAGCCATGTCTCTTGTTGAGAGGGGTTGAGAGTAGTGACAGAGGTTGCCCATCACAAGTTAGAGATGACCTTTTCCAACCATCATTCTCAATTTATTTTATCAGTGCTTCCCAAGTTATTTAGGTGAATAAAAATGACTTTCATGAGTTAAGAGATCCGTTACTCCACCAAAATACCCTAATACTTTGCCACAACAAAAAGAAGAAAGTCACCAGAGAATGAATGGTGGTGTTTTCAGGCAGACACTAACTAGTACCATCAGGAGTTCATTATTAATTCATGCCAGACACAAGTGAATGGATGGAGCCATATTATGGACACCCAGGCATTGACAGTTCAGTCCCAAGGACTTCTGGGGGATCACTGTCTTAGAGGACTACTAATGTTATTTTTGTCATGTGACATTTTATCATTTTCCTTGTCCTGGCTTATTTCTTTAAAATCTTTATTTCTCTTGGACCTCCTTCTCATACCCTTCAGTCCTTCAATATCCAACATAGTGTTGAGTAGTAATAATAAATATAATAATAAATGTTCACAGTTGACCCACTAAAAAGGCATACTTGTACTTTCAAGAAGGGATTCTGGTTTGAATGCCTTATCCTGCAAAAAAAATGACCTAAACAAGTTTATTGAGAGCAAAATGGCTATCACTCCAGGGTAGAGGAGTATCATGTTTCAAAGCATATTTCTTGTCTTTGCCAGAGAACACTAATATCATACTTGCTCTCCATAAAATCAAACAAACAAAAAAACAACAACACTGCAATTTGCTAGGAGAAAACAAGATTGGCGACTTTTACCCCCAGTGTAGGCTGTGAGTGGATTTTGGAAGAAGCCATTAAAGGCTATCTTGCCAATGAAAAGAAAAAGGAGGGAGGGAGGGAGGGAGGGAGGGAGGGAGGAAGGAAGGAAGGAAGGAAGGAAGGAAGGAAGGAAGGAAGGAAGGAAGGGGAAAGGAAAGGAAAGGAAAGGAAAGGAGGAAGAAAGAAAGAAAAGAGGAACAGAAAGAAGGAAAGAAAGAAAAGGAAAGAAACTCAGAGACCCTTACCCTGCCCTGTGTAAGCTATGGGAGGGGAACTCCAAAGGCTTTTCAAACCTTTCTCTTTCTGTCCTTTTATATGTGACATGCAATTCTCCTTACCTTCCCCCCTTTTATTTTTCCTGTCCTTTTGTGTCCCTTTAAAAAATACCTAAGCTCTGAAAATAGTTGGTTGTTTTATTTCAATTTGTAGAATGAAACTTAGCAGAATAATAGAAATTTTAGAACAAGCACTGACCTTGGAGACAGAATTTCAGTTTACCATTGCAGGCTGTGTGGCCTTGGTCAAGTCGCTTAACTTCTCTGAGCTTCAGTTATAAAATAAGTGTATTCATCTCAATTCTGTGAAAAGCATTGATTATATCAGGAAATTGTGCAGAAGTTCAGGAGTAAAGGTAGTGAAATTTTTATATATATTTATGAGAGGGTTGGAGATAGAAGTCACTTTCATAAGGTGCAAATTATTAATTAAAAGAGTCTTCTATTTACACTTTTATCTGTACCCAAATATGCATCTCAGATTTGTCATTATTGCTATCTCCAGGTATAAAGTGTCTTCACTCTACTTGCCCCTCTGCACACCTCCTCCCTGATCAATCTCACCAATGCCTTTCATTCAGAATTTGGTGGGAGGAATAGTAATCTCTCTCCCATTGCTACTTGATTAGAAGTATTTTCATCTTTTACAGAATTGTCTAGTAAAAATTTGACTGCTAAAAAATGTGACTGGCAATAGGCATCACCATTTTTTTCTCTTTTTTTATTTTTATTTTTTATGATTGCCATAATCCTATTCGTTTGCATCCATGATACAGAAGAAAAGAGAAATCAGAATTACCTTTCCCCTTTAAGAATATATAGATAATTCTGGATGGTGACTAGTAGAATAATTAAAGTCAGAAAGGACTATTCCAAAAGAAAGGAGATAATGATTCCAATGGCAAATCTATACCATGAATTTCAAGGCTCAGTTTATTCCTCTGGTCTGATAGACTAAACTTTATTAAAATTTGGCTTAAGGATTTCTTTTAGGTGAACATAGGGGAGATAGTGCCTGACCAGGTGGTGGCACAGTGGATAGAGCACTGGACTGGGATGTGGAGGACCCAGGTTTGAAACCCGGAGGTCACCAGCTTGAACTCAGGCTCATCTGACTTGAGTGCAGGCTCACCAGCTTGAGCATGGGATCATAGACATGACCCCATGGTTGCCAGCTTGAGCCCAAAGGTCGCTGGCTTGAGCCCAAAGGTCACTGGCTTGAGCAAGGAGTCACTCACTCTACTGTAGCCCCCCTGATCAAGGCACATATATGAAAGCAAGCAATCAGTGAAAAACTAAGATGCCACAACAAAGAATTGATGCTTCTCATCTCTCTCCCTTCTTCTCTGTCTGTCTGTCCCTATCTGTCCCTCTCTCTGTCGCTGTAAAAAATATTTTTTAAAAAGAGAGAGGCGTGACCTGTGGTGGTGCAATAGATAAAGCATCAACATAGAATGCTGAGGTCACCAGTTCAAAACCCTGGGCTTGTCCGGTCAAGGCACATATGGGAGTTGATGCTTCCTGCTCTTCCCCCTTCTCTCTCTCTCTCTGTTCCTCTCTCTCATCTCTAAAATGAATAAATAAAGTCTTAAAAATATTTTTTAAAAAGAGAGAAAGTGAAAAAATAGTAAGGCAGACTCCCACATGCACTAGGCAACTGCATCTAGGGCCAATGCTCGAGTACCAAGCTATTTTTAGCACCTGAGGGTGATGCACTCCAACAGGGCTATCCTTAGTACCTGAGGCCACATTTGAACCAGTTGAGCCACTGGTTGCAGGAGGGGAAGTAGGAGAGAAAGGAGAGAGGGAAAGGAGGAGAAGCAAATGGTCATTTCTCCTGTGTGCCCTGACTGGAAATTGAACCCAAGGCATTCATATGCCAGGTCATTGCTCAATCCACTGAGCCACCAGCCAGGGCCTATTGCTTTTGAACCCATCATTTTAACACCTTCACTGAATATTTGCACCTTTCCCTTTCCTCAAAGCCAAGTAGTTGCCATTGTAGATATACCCTTGGGGATAGTGAATTCCTTTTTCCGTTTTTTGGGTTGAGGGGGTCAAACATATTGAGTTACATACAAGAATCAAGTTTATTTTCTCATTTTCTGTAACAGGGAAATCTGTTAAAATTTAAACTACTGTTGCTTATAAGAAAATACTAGAGAAATAACATATCAAAAAGTGGTTATCTCTGTGCCATGGAATTATGAGGGGATACCTTTTCTGTATTTTCCAAAATTCTACAAATACCATGCACTGCTGTTATAATCTTTACATAATATGAAATATATAAATATATATTATATTAAAAATAAAAACATTTATAATCTTTAATAAAGTTAAATATTAATTTAAAAATAAATATAACAGTTGCCATTTTGTGTTACTAAGATTAAAATTATATATGTGTGCATGGGAAAAATAGATGCAGATACTTTGATCTTTCTCAGTGGTAATACCACAGAAATATTACAGTAAATTAATGCATAAAATGAATGAAGTGACCCTTTTCTCCTTTTCCTCACCCTTTAGCGATGACTGCAGTTATCTGTTGGTTGGCTTCAGATGCCAGTGGTCCTTCAGTGTGTTGACTGGCTCCTTTTTTCTCCCTTCTCTCAGAAGTAGTACCGATCAAATATTTCCGTGCTTTAGGAGAGCTGTATTTTAAGGATTCTTTGAATACGGAAGAAACAAAATATCCTCTATTTCTTATGTATTTAGAAATTTGGTTGTGATTTAGCATGCTCAGTTTTCACCTAAAAATTACACTTGCAGTCAATAACTCAAGAGCACATGTGGTAGAATTAACATTTTCAATTGTTGACATTCGGTTCTCATCATGAAATTGCTGTCAAAATGGATAGAATTCTGTTCACTTGGCAGTCTTGCCTAAGAGCAAAGCCCAAGACTGGAATAGCAGGAATTTATAGGTCAAGACAGAAGGGCATTTTGCAGAGTTAGTCATGAGGAAGTCTGCATGGTATACTTTACCAAATGCAGCTCACATTGAATTAAGCGCTGATGTTTTAGTCACTTTAAAGAAGGAATAAACAGTAGGCCAACCCAATAGAACTAGAAAAAAATTAGGGTCATTGGAAGCACAGGTATTAGCCTTATATTAATATTAGCCTATTTATTTTAAATCACTTTTACTCTTTTTGAAGCAGTCTGTTTTCATGTGTATGGTTGCTTTCTTATGAAATTGTTTTCTCTGCCTACAATAAATAGCCAGAAGTGCCAGTTTATTAGTTTTATTTCATAGGATCTGAGAATTTAAAACTGGAGGGAGCTATAGAACATAGCTAGTCTAGCCCTTTCAATTTACAATAGAGGGAGCTGAGGCCCTGGCCACTTTGCGAATTGTAGAGAGAGCCAGCCTTCAAATCTTTAGGTTCCTCTACCCATGAGCCTCCATTATTTGTTCTTTTCACTACATCAGCTGCCAATGTAAATAATGTGCCCTGATTTTAAATTTGTTTTTCAGGAATTGGAAGAAGTTCTGGAAGAAATGGATGAGAGGAAAAAACATTGGAAGGAGAATATGTTTGCTCCTTTTTTCAGTGTTCAGGATGTTCTAAACGAGGCTTTACAGACTGAATCTTCTGAACAAATGACTTTAGATAAGGCCAAGAAAATGGAAGGAATTTATAATTTGTCTAGTAGAAAGTTTCAAGAAGAGAATAAATTCAAGAGGAAAGAATTTGCTTTCCAACCAAATGAAAAAGAACAAGAACCAAATTTAAGAGAGAGAAAGATGAACGTTTCAAAGAATGAGGCAGACATAAACTCTGTCTCCTGTGAGTCATCTAATTTGGATGTTGCAACTGAAGAAAGCTTTAATAGCACAGAAGACCACTGCATGTGGAATACAAAGGAATTACCAATTCTATGGCAACAGGACAAGAAGAAGAAATTTACTGAAGGAAAGCCTCCCAAACTTAGCCTGCATCTTTTGAATGAAGAACTGGAAGACCTCGATATAAAATGTAGAAAAATAGAAGAGGAATTTGAAAATGCTGAAAAAGAACTGTTGAACGCCAAGAAGGAAGTCTCTGCAAAACCCCTAAATTTTCAAGACACAGGGGCAGAAACTTCGAAGAACGACTGGGAACTTCAAGCTTTAAGAAATGATCTATCTGAAAAAGCAATAAATATTAAAAACTTAACTGAAGAGCTCCAGCAAGCCAAAGAAGTCATCCGAAAGTTGAGCTTAGAGAACAAAGATTTAAAAGAAGCTGTGAGGAAGTTAAAGCATCAGAATGAAATTGGAAATGCACTCCTGAAAGAAGAAATGAAATTTTATTATGAATTAGAAATTGAAAAGATCCGCAGAGAGCTCAATGCCATCAAGGATGAATTGAGAGCTGAAAAGGCCCTGCAAGCAAAAAATAACAGGGCTCTACAGTTGCTTGGAAAACACTTTTCTTCTCTAACAACAAGTCCCCTTGACAGCTTTACAAGGGATTTTCTTTTTTAACTTAAACAAAAATTTTAAAAGCCTTTAATTAGGCTAATCATTGAGCCAAATCAGTGTTTCTTTGTCTACTACTTAACATCTATTTAATAGGGTGTAATTTTCATTTTTGGTGAATCAAGATATCTGTACAATTTAAGATGTTAACTTCAAAGCATCTGCTTTCTCTTTCTAGTGAAGTTATTGTGGGGGTACAGATGGAAATAAAGCTTCAAAAATCTCTCTTTTTTGAAATATTTCACTTTGACCTGTAGCGATTCACCAAATCATTTATGAATACAAATCAACAGCCATTTTGTGATCTTGTGAGCATTATGTCCTTGGAACATGAATATTCTTCCATCTGTATTCATTGATGTTAACAATAAAAATCACATTTATGTATATAAGAATAATGTGTCTGTGGCTCTTAGAGCTTCCTGTTCAGACTCAATGGGATAAAAAAAAATGTGCCTGCTTTCTTTGAAATCTAACTTTAATTAGACACATATAAACATCTCCAGAGAAAAAATGCAGGTATTTGTCCCCTCTGCTGTTTTCCGCATGCTTTCTCCCTTGATCTGGCTACAGTTCCCACAGACTAAAAGACCGCTTAGAGCGGTGTTTCCCAACGTGGGGCCCCCGCCCCACAGGGGGGCAATTCGATAGTTAAGGGGGGCAATTTGAAAATGGACTTGACACAACTTTAACTCTTTCGCCCCGGGACATTTAAATGCAATGCTAGATATCGGTGCCAAATTTAACAAAAAATGCAATTCTTAAATAATTGCGGTAAATAATTATTAAGTATAATTTTGTTTGACGAGACCAAAATATCAACTGGGTGATTGGTGTTGTCAAGTAAACTTTGTCCTGGGTTCACCGCAGAGCGTGCTGTCTGCCGCGGGGAACCCCGGACGTTTTAAAAACTCACTAAACGCAGTTATTCTCACCTAATTGGCCCATCACAACTTCTGTAGTGTTTCACATCATTCAGTTGGTGTTAATTTGAAATAAATGTCAGTCAAAACGGTTGTAAAAGCTCGTTGATTTAATAAATATACATATATATATTGTATAGATATAATTGGTAAGTATTTGATTTTATTTTTATCAATATTAAACTCTTTATTAAGTACTTCTTGCATTGGGGCTAGAAAGCAATATTTTATAAATATTATTGGGGCTATAATAGTGCATGCACGACAATTTTAATTTTAAGCATAACTTTCCAGAAAATTTTGTCAAGTGGAAAAAATATAGATACCTTTTGATTTGCAGTGGTAGTGTAGTAAATGTGTTATATACATTTTAATAAATATGAATGTTTAGTATACGTTTACTCTATGTCACATTGAATATATTTTAACACATATTTTAATATTAGTTTTTAATTGATCTTATTTTTATTATAGCCCATAGTAAAATGAGTGGTGCAAGCAAGAAAAAAACTCATCAATATTCAGAGGAATATTTAAAATTTGGGTTCATACCCGCTGTTCACGATGAGCAGATTCCTTTTTGTCTTTTATGCCAGCAATGCTTGACCAACAAATCAATGAAACGAGGTCATCTTGAGGCGCATTTGAAGGCGAAACATAGTGCTCATATTAATTCAGATTTGAGTTACTTTAAAATTTAAAGAAAAATTTTGAAAAAAGAACAACATTAAAGTCTCTATTTACTGCTCATACTTCAACTAATAATCGTGTTCTTGAGGCTAGTTATCAAATTTCTTTCTTTTTTTTTTTTTTAAAAAAAATTCTGAAGCTGGAAACCGGGAGAGACAGTCAGACAGACTCCCGCATGCGCCCGACCAGGATCCACCCGGCACACCCACCAGGGGCGAAGCTCTGCCCACCAGGGGGTGATGTTCTGCCCCTCCGGGGTGTCGCTCTGCCACGACCAGAGCCACTCTAGCACCTGGGGCTGAGGCCAAGGAGCCATCCCCAGCGCCGGGGCCATCCTTGCCCCAATGGAGCCTTGGCTGCGGGAGGGGAAGAGAGAGAGACAGAGATGAAGGAGGGGGTGGGGGTGGAGAAGCAAATGGGTGCTTCTCCTATGTGCCCTGGCCGGGAATCGAACCCGGGTCCCCCACACGCCAGGCCGACGCTCTACTGCTGAGCCAACCGGCCAGGGCTTCAAATTTCTTTATTCATCGCTAAAACTGGAGAAAATCACACTATAGGAGAGAATTTAATAAAACCGTCAATATCAGCATTTCTTAAAATAGTTCTTGAAAAAGATGACAAAGATGTAAAAGCTATGCCACTCAGTGACAATATTGTTAGCAGAAGAATAGACAAAATGAGTAAGGATATTGAAAAACTTATTGAAAGGCTGAAAACAAGAAAATTCTCCTTGCAAATGAATGAATCAACTTTGAGAGACAGTGAGGCAGTATCGATAACTTACGTAAGATATATTGATAAAGGACATTTTGCTGAAGAAATGTTGTTCTGTAAAAGATTAGAAAGCACCACTACCTCCAAAGATATATATAATAAGCTAAAAAACTACTTAGATGTCAATGATATCCCAATGAAAAATATAACATCTTGTGCTGCAGATGGTGCTCCCAATATGATGGGCAAGAAAAATGGCTGCTTAAAATTGATGAAAGATGCGAATCCAGAAATGATTCTTGTGCATTGTGTTATTCATAGGGAAAACTTGGTAGCTAAAAACATCTCGCCTGTTCTGAATGACGTATTACATACAGTAATAAAGTGTGTTAATGCTATTAAAGCTAGTGCCAAATGTGAGCGTCTTTTCAAACTATTTTGTGAAGAACAAAATGAAGACCATGTGAGACTTTTACTTCATACTGAAGTAAGATGGCTACCTAAAGGAAACTGTTTGAAAAGATTTATGGAACTGTTTGATACTCTTAGTGATTTTTTAAGCGACAAACCTGAAATGAAGTATCTGTTAACAATAGATGGTAAAGCAATTGTGAGTTATTTAGCCGATATCTTTGAAAAACTAAATATATTAAATAAGCAACTTTAAGGAACAAATAAAACTCTTGTCGATGCAAAAGCAAAGATATTTGGTTTCATTACCAAGATTGAGTTATGTCAGAAACATATTAACAACAAAAACTTGAAACAGTTTCATTGGCTCCAAAAATGTGAAGTAACTGATACCGCTTTACTTGTTATTGTCAATCATTTGAATATTCTATAGGCTGATTTAAAAGAAAGATTTTCTGACTTAAAACAAATTGATTTCCCAACATGGATGATGCAGCCAATGTTAGTGGATTTGTCTGATATATCAAATATGCAGTATCAAGAAGAACTCGCAGAATTGCAAAATGATGAGTCAGTTAAAGCTTTATTTAATATCAAAGGAGCGATGGCATGGCTTTGTGAGGAAACAGAAATCAAATACCCAAATTCAACCAAATGTGCAAGAAAACTATTGCTACCATTTCCATCTTCATTTTTAGCTGAATGTGAATTTAGTGCTGTAAATGATTTACTGGTAAAAAAAAAAGAAATCGGCTGGATATAACACAACGTGGAGACTTGAGACTAAAGCTAACCAAATTGCAACCTAATATAAAATCTCTGTGCAGCAAGCATCAAGCGCAAGGATCACACTAAATTAAAATAATAAATTAATATAGAAAAATCTGTATTAAAATTATTTGGAATTTAAATTTCTGTTTTTCATTATATGTTTTGAAATTTTACTTACTGTGTTTTGTTAACAATTTCATAGTGATTTCTTCCTAGAACCTATCATTTATGTTTATTAAGTGAACAAATCAATTTTTAATGTTAAAAATTATGTATGTTACATAGGGGGGGACATAAAAATTTTAGAAAGGTTAAGGTGGGGCATGGCACAAAAAAGGTTGGGAAACACTGGCTTAGAGACATGCCTGTGACTTGTGACTTTTGCTAGAGGCCTGATTTGTTAGTAATGGCTTTTGTGTTTTCTTACATTGACCACCAAGGGGCATTGTTTACACAGTTCTAACAAAATTTTATAGGGGGTGGGGCGGTGAAGTTGTAAGCTTCCTGCCCAGTTTACATCACCAGCTGAATAGGACTGGAGTGAAAGGTGTTGGGTGTCAGCTAGGTAAGCTGTTGGTGAGCTGGCTTGATTTATACAGGAATCCAGCCCTGTAAGGGGCCTGGACAATGACAATTTTTACTTCAAGAAAATAAAAAAAATGTATTGTCTCAGTCCTTTGGTGAAAACAATGTGTCAGTTGATTCTTTGCATTTGTTTGTATCAATCATCAAGATTTTTTGTAATTGGAGCTCATTTTGTATGATATTTTTAAGTCCAATGAACCAAATGTAATTACAGACAGATATGAGGGTGGGATAGAATTGTAAGGGTTTATGCATCTTCCTGTATAGGAAATCCCCAAACAGGGAGCCTGGATACGTGGGTTCTAGGACCTGTTTTGCCAATAGCTAGCTAATTAAAAGTCCCAAAGGTCCTCGTCTACAAAACCTGGGAGTAGAACTGTCAGCCAAATTCTGTTTTCTTCTAATGCTCTGTGATTTCACCACAGTGATTTTCCTTGCCAGTGGAACTGTACCTGCGAAGAGGTCAGATTCCTATGGCATTGAATGCTATCAGTTCTAGTACTTTGGGGGACCTACACTTCAGACACCCCCTTTTCAAAGAAATATAGAAAGTTTCCTTTTTATAGTTAGAGCATTTCCAAATACTATGCCATTACTAAAACCGGAGAGAGAGTGAATCATTCTTCTTCTCCTTTCCCTTGTTTCATTACCTTGTTAATGTCGAGGGAGGCACTAAACGGAGACAAACTAAGCTGACCTAAAGGCAGAGCAGTGCTTGCCTGACCTGGGAAGATTGCACAAAATTGGAGGATAATTATCTTTGACATTTTCTGATTCGGTCCTGATAACCCAGGTACCGGCAGCCCACTCAAAAGGAGAAATGAGTTTCATTCAGGTTTTTGGTGGTCACTGGCTTCTTACCAAGGCCCTAGATATAAAAGCAAACTAGGAACTCTTTGACCTATTCGACTGTCTTTCTCATCACCCCCTTAAAAAGTATCCCTTTGTTCTTTCCCCAGAAAAACTCTCAGTCCTGACTGCTAGTGTGTGCAGAGCTGCTTACATGCTACAATATTTCAAAAATTGTATTAATTAAGTTACTGGACTCAAACCTCTTAGTGTATTTTAATTTTTAAAGAGGAACTTTTACTCCAGGAGAATTTCTATCAACATACTACCCATATAGAGTCCCAAGTGACAACTTGGTTTATCTTGCATGAACGTGTATGTGTGTTTATGTGTGTTTGAGGGGGGGTGGGGAAAGAGTGTGATGAAGAAAGTCCAGAAAAGATAATTTTATGGCTTAGCCCCTCTGCATGGGAGGGGTGGGGAGTTGTATTTTTAGGAAGGAACTGGAAAATAGATTGTTGATGACACAGCCTGGGATGCTGAAACCAGGCAAGACTTGCCTTATGGAAAGCCTAGGTGCAGACACTAACCAGGGAAACAATAAGCAATTGCCAAGTTCAGAGGGCTAAGGAAAAATGAAAGCCAAGGTGACAGAGTCAAAAGTTTGCAGCTCAAAAGGGGTCATATCTTTTCTGAAGCTTTTACTTTTAAAAGCTGGGCTGCAATAAACTGGGAGAAAGCTAGGCAGTTTTTCTTCCTGGACAGATGGGAACAGCAGTGGGTTGCAGTGGCTTAAAGAACCAAAATCAAGGCAGATACTAATAATCTGTGCCATTGTTTCTGTAATCACACTCACTAGTTGCATTAGGTGGCTTCCAATTTTGATCAGAATATATTGTCATTGTTCCTTTTAGTACATCAAATTGGAGATGTGGAGGTTTTGGGTTTTTTTTTAACAAGAATGGCATATCAAGCTACTCATCACTTTAATCTGTTGGGTTAAATAGTTGAAATCAGCAATGCAATTGCATACAATTCCCTGCCAAATCCCAGTTTCTTACTTACTAAGAAGCATGGGCTGTCACAGGGCTCTGGGAATATCTGTTCCACCTTGGGTTTACATTCCATTTCCACAAACATTTGCTAGTCACCCATTACTATAGTTAATCACTTCTAAGAAACACTTAAAAATATTTTGACATCCCTGAATTTGGGACACATCTTAAAATTGATGGCATGTCATAGTATAATTTCAGGTTTCTTTGAGATTTTATTTATTGACTTTTTTTAGGGAAAGGAAAAAAAGTGAAAGGAAGGGGGGGAGGAGCAGGAGGCATAAACTCACAGTTGCTTCCCGTATGTGCCTTGACCTGGCAAGCCTGAGATTTCGAACCGGCAACCTCCGCAGTCCAGTGTTTTTGTTGTTCTTGTTTTGTTTTTAATTTTTTTTAATGGTTCATAGTATAATGGTATCTCTTACAATCAATGGGGTTTTAGATTTGATGAAATGTGTTATTTGCTAGGCTAGAGACGTGGGGATAAAAGGATTTATGAATAATATAAGTCTTTGACCTTAACGATCTTACTTATATGACTAATTGAAAGAACATGGTAAATACTATACTAACAGTGCTAATACAAAGTGCCGTGGGAGCAAAGAAGAGGATCAGTTACTTCTGTCTGGGGGTCTGGAAAGGACTTCATAAAGGATGTGACATTTGAGCTGAGCCTTGAAGGATAAGCAGGGTTTTTCCAGGCCAAGTGTGGGGGCAAAGGCAGGGGCATTTTTGGAATGTGAATTTGGAAGATCTATTTGGCTTCAAAAAGGACTCGTAACAGTGATGATTAGAACACTGGGATGTTACATTTTGCTGACTTAAAGTCTCATTTGAGGTCCTACTCTGGAAATTCCTATGATTACAATGTTTTGTTCATTTGCAGGTAGACTAGAAATAAAGTTCTCATGACATAAAGACCAAGTTCCAGATAAACTGTAGGAAAAATTTTTTGCTGGTGCCACTATACCTTTGGCTGCCATTATTTTTGTTTTGGAAACAAAAGACCTCAGCTATTTTGGTCATAATACCCAGCTAAATTCACTGTGAGTGGTCTGGTTTCAAAGAGACTTATGAAAGACAAACACCACAGTTGTTCTTCTCTCCAAGAAATCACAGTATAACAGATTAAGTACACAAACTTTGATTATCCACTTACTAGCCATGTGACCTTGAGCAAGTTGCATAATTCCCATTAGTTCAGTTCCCTCATTTTGTAGGATGGGATTAATATATGGTGTTGTTGGGAGAATAAAATAAAATCACATATAGTCAGTAAATGTCACCATTGTCAACATCATCATCATTAATATTACATAGCTGACAAGGGGAACCAAACCAAGTCCATTTACCTCCTTACAGCTATTAGTCTTACCAAACTCTATACATACAGGGTGAAGCAAAAATAGATTTTCTTTTATTTTTATGGACAATAATGCAATAATTAAATAATAATACAAGAGTAAACTCTGTGTTTCATGTATTGACAACTGTAAACATACTTTTGCCACAAACTGGATTGTCTCTCAAATTGTGTTCTTTGAAGAGGATATACTAAACTCATTTATAATATGCATTTCAGTGATGTGTGAGATGTTTGGAAAGGCAGAACAGGTTATAGGGAGAATATTTTTATTTTATTAGTATATGAAGCCTTAAACCAAGGTGATGAATTTGTCATGTTGGTCTTTCTGGTCTCAAGGCAGATACCGTAAAAGGAATTTTCTTGGGTCAGAGGCTACCCAGCTCCTGTCCAATCAGGTCAGTATGAGGCTAGACCCTGGTCCTGGCAGGCAGAATGCTAGAAAGAGATATAAAAAGCCCTGCTCCAGTACTCCAGTGAGAAAAAAGTTCATCTAGGAAAGGGAATGAGGAAAAGAGAGGCTGTTATAGTATTTTCTATTTCTCTTTGGTCCAGGAAGCCATGCAGCTGAGGACCCACTAGTACAGCTGCTCAGATAAGAGTAAATCATTGTCTTGTTCTTTGTCCTCAGAAGACACTGTAGCTGTAGTTCCCCATGTATTGTAGGTGTGCTCTCCGTTCATACTGAGAATCGAGGTGGTGGTGTCTTCCCTGTTTAGTGGTCAGAGCAACTTTTCAGAGCCTCTCTTACCATTGAGCACACCCAGCTTTTTAATGTTTGCTACATTTCAGTGGGCTCAGGTTGACATTTTCCAACAGACTGGATTCATACCTGGTTCTCTGAAAATATTTTCTGGGGTATCCTCAAAGCATTTATTTTGCCTTTAAGCCCAGGCCTGTTGACTCCACAATTCATGTACCAGACCATGATAGGAGACATATCTGAGGTATTTTTCTTATGTCATTAGTACCCTTGCCTGAATTTGGTCTGTTGGTTAAACCTTAGTTACAAACTTTATTTTGTGTCACACACTTACATATATGACATTTTATTTAATCTGCACAAAAAATACTTGATTATCAGATGAAGCAACTGAGGTTCAGGGATATTAAATGACTTACTCAGTGTCACACTGTTAGTAGATGGTGAATCTGGAATTCAAACCCAGACTGTCCAACTCCACATATGATGCTTGTTTCATTATATCAGGTCACCTTTTGTGCTAAAATTAATGAGCCAAATGTTCAATCACCATGAAGATTATTTATATGACTCACACACATGCACACACACACACACACACACACACACACACACACAAATTCTGAAAGACAAATTGCAATCTGGACTCGAGTCACCCATCTCGTAAATGACCATAAAGTGTTCATGTCTTCTGATGATGGGTTATTAGGTCGACCTGAGGGACACAGCATCCTCTTCCTATAACAATGAACTTGACTGTAATAGTAACTTAAAAACAGTTGAAATGTGAAGCCCAATTGATAGCTCTCTAAGGCAAGTTTCAGCACTGATGGAACCAAGTTAATAAACACTCAGGATTCTTTGCTTAACACTTATTGTGGCTTTGAGGCTTTATTTATTTTTAATTTTTTTATAATTCAAAATTATTTATTATATTTAAAACAATATTTCCCCTTGGAATCTTTGTCTCCTTAAATGTTTTCATTGAAAGCTGATTACTTTTAAGGAAAAAAATGATATGATCCCCTTGATGCTTAGAACGTGTTAAATATACTTGATTTTGGTGAAGCAAAAGCAGATTTACCATTGGTCATATGGAAAAATCATATAATGATTAATAAATAATAATACAAGAATAAACTCTGTTTTCCATACTCACAACTGTAAACCCACTTTTGCCCCACCCTGTATATTTCACTCTTGTTCTTTCCTTTAACCCTAGTAAATTTCTCAAAGTTACAATAAAGGAATCGTAATCTCTTCACCCATAACTGAAATGATCCTTGAAAATCTGTATTTCAGGATCTTTTTGTGAAAGAAAATATCTTCAATAAAAAGACAAAATGTTTTCTTTAAATTTATAAATTTATTCAAGATTTTACAAAATAACAACTCCGCTTCATATAATAAAGTAGAAGATAATCTGGAGAACTGCTTTTGGCATTCATAAATGTGGGTTATGTTAACAAAGGGCTTAGAGGGCATTACCTGGTTTTGAGGTAATCAAACTTCTAAAATGCATAATATACATTTATGTGGTTTTAACAAGTACAAAAATACATTTGCATGTAGCATAAAGACTTTTATCCCATAAAACATGAATTATCTTAAATCTTTTCCTTTGGGTATCTATTAAACTATGTCTATAAATAAATTGCTGAGAACAAAGAGCTCCAGTTGCTATGTTTGTGCCAGGGAAGAATGGTGTACTAGAAAAAGTGAGATATGGGGTTTGCCCAGTGGGGTTCACTGCTAGAAAATAATGAGATGGAGTTTGGTGTGTCAGAACTGTATTTAAATCAACACCTCTGAAGTAAAAGGAGAGGAAGTAGGATTCAGCAAAAAGAAAAAAGTCAAATTGCTATGAAAATGACCCTAGCCGGTGGCTCAGTGGATAGAACATCAGCCTGGTGTATTGGACGTCCCAGATTTGACTCCCAGTCAGGGCACACAGGAGAAGCGACCATTTGATTCTTTTCCCTTCCTTCTCCTCTCTTTTCCCCCCTTCCCCTCCCACAGCCAGTGATTCAGTTGGTTTCAGCATGGCCCCAGGCACTGGTGATAGCTAGGTTGGTCTGAGTGTGTCAGCCCCAGGCACTAAAAACAGCTCGGTACTCACATCGACCCAAGATGGGTTTCCAGGTGGATGGATCCCAGTCGGGGTGCATGCAGGAGTCTGCCTCACTATCTCCCCTCCTCTCACCTAAAAAAATAATGCCATGCTAACCTGACAATGATTCATCAACTGGGCAGGGAGCTCTGGAGCACTATCAGTGACCCAGCTGAGTAGAAATAGCTGAGCATTTACACCCCTGCCTAACTCAGTCACTAGATGTGAGTTGTCTCTGGAAAGGTATAATCTGGGTTAGAGTGGCCCTCCACAGATAAGGCAGATAGACCCTGAAAGAACAGATAGCTAAAGACTCTTCTGACCTCGCTTTCCTCTGTTGGGCAAGTCCTTCCTTGAAGAAGACCTAGGTGGTGCATCTTTTTGTCTATCCTTTGCATCTTTTCTTCTGGATTCCTTCAGGTCTCTATTCCAGAGGAGAAATGTACAAAAGTGCTGTTAGTGGGACTAACTGCAGCCCCCACCTCTGCAACTGGTCTTGGGCTGCAATTGACAGCACCTCCTTCTTTCACTATCCATTCGAGGTCACTCTCACTCTTAGTTACTGCCCTCTGGTGGCTTTAGTAGCTTACTGGCTGTCCTGACCTGTATCTTTATCTCTGAAGAGACTGAACTCCTGGCCACAATGCCCTTCTAAGGCTGGAATTGCTAACATATTTCCACACATATTTTTCCATAGCCCATTGTGTAACAGAGTATTGCTTATTTGCCTCCTCCTGAAAATCAGAGTCAATTTATCCCTTCCAATTCACTGACCCATCTTCTGGCCTGCTGGTCCCTGGACACAATGGGCTCAAAGTGCCCAGGAAGCAGATGTAACTAAGAATTCCATGGGATTTTGCTGCCAGGTCTTCTCTTCTAGTTCTATAGTTATAGGATGGTAAGCACAAAGTTCCTATATTAATCAGGATTGAATCAAAGAAGTAGAACCACTAAGAGTTTTTATTTTTATATCTATATCTATACCATCTACATCTATTTATTATCTATCAAGTGATCAACATAGACATCAGAGATTTTACCCTACTCCATGGTGGGAGCTGATTAAATTATCTCTGTAAACTTTACATGTAATGCTGGAGCTTGAAGTCTGCAGGGAAGTCAGGATTGGCCATAAATGTATAGTCAGGAAGAACAAGGACAAACTAGAACCCAGAAGCATGAACTAGAATCCAGAAGGATGAACTGGAGTTTGTATCAGTCTCTCGTCTCCAACTTTGATGATGTGGCTGTCCTGCAGGAAAAACTGGTGTTCTTTGTTTATAATTACACATACCTGGCCCTGGTCTAGAAATTTGAGAAGCTGAAGGAGTGTTGAAGGAAGGGTATAGCAGCAGCCACAGGCCCAGTTGTTGCCCCACACTGGTGAGGTGATCCTGTAGCTAAGTGACAATGTTCATGAGCTGCAACTACACCTGATCCCACTGCACTGAATTTCCAATGTAGAAACTATATGTTGGACTCCTGTTTCATTAAAACCCTCCAAATCTGAAAAACATCTCACAAGTAAATAAATTCTGGGAAATGTAGTTTAATCTAGGCACTTTGTTACATTACAAACCTACCACAGGCCCTCATGAGTCACTAAGAGTGATGGAAATTGGAATCATTCTTGCTTAAATTCTATGATTTCTAGGTTATGTACTCTTTCACCTGAGAACACAGAGCTGCATAAAGTTCTTTCATTCCATGCATATATCTAATCCTGGAAGATGGTACTCCATTCTCATAGAGTATTGCCTATTTGCCTCAATTTTTCTAATGATATTTTTGCTGGGTAAAAAATTTATGCTTGATCTTTTTTCTTTTGAGCATTTAAAAAATGGTTTCACTGTTTTCTCATGTGCATTGTTCCATTACACATAATATTTTTCCTCATTGCTGTGATTGGTTTTAAGTAATTTCATTATGACATGATTTCATGTTGTATTATTCATGTTTCCTT
Source organism: Saccopteryx bilineata (assembly GCF_036850765.1). Taxonomy (NCBI): domain Eukaryota; kingdom Metazoa; phylum Chordata; class Mammalia; order Chiroptera; family Emballonuridae; genus Saccopteryx; species Saccopteryx bilineata. The sequence goes on along the minus strand of NC_089502.1, from coordinate 9,233,005 downwards.
TATTTGGTGTTCATTGAACTTCTTGGATATGTGGGCATATAGTTATTTCTTGCTTATAGTTATAACTTTAAATATTTTTATCTCTCTCTCTGACTCTGTGCTTTCAGCTGACTATTACAATGCTTTCTCAGACAGCAGTTTTCAGAAGGTATGTTATATAATATGACCAGTTGGTCCCATAGTCCTGGGACCTCTCTTGCAATCTCTTGCTGATAAAGTTGATCTTCCTGGTCTGACACAATGTTATGGGATCCCATGCTATTGGATAAAAAACTCCCTAAATCCTGAGAAAAAGATACTGGCTGAAGCCCTGCATGTAAGAAAGCCAAACCCATACTTGATATATGTGTCTATTCTTATGAGAATGAATCATTGGCTTTTTCTGGAAAGAAGGGACAAAATGTTGTGAACTTGCCATCAAGTTGCCATTGATCTCCTTGAGGAATGGTGCCATATTGGGGGCTCTGTGTTGGTCTCTGTACTTTGGAGGTTGAGTATTCTGTAGTAGTAACAACTAGATTGACCTCGGTAAGTGGCAACCCATCCTGTTCTGTTTATTCATTGCCACCATCTCTCCCACTGTGTCCATCATGCTATCATTGGAGTGGCCAATGACAAAAACTGGCTGATATCAACTTCCCAGGTCATTTTCTCTACTTAGTTAATCAGTGCCTCCTCTAAGCTAATATGGTCTCTGGTGGGTGTTAACATATGATGCCAATATCTTCATATATAGAGACCACTTTCAAAATATGTCCATTCACATGCTTCACCCACAGATCTTCTTGTCAATCATCAAGTCTTTTTGTTCCAAACTCCTAACAAGCTTGTCAGACCATTTACTAATAATCATAAATTCATAAATATTTTACCCTCAGACCACTTCTGTTTCCCTCCAAGGTGGGTGATAAAGTGCACAATCCAAAGCTCTTCCCATTGGAAGAATTGCCACTTAGCAATGTCTTTCCAGTACCTCATTCCCAAAGTAAGGATACAATTTAGCCACTGTCCATTTTTGGTTTGCACCCTCACATTGACCTAACCCATCCATAAACCAAGAATTTTTCTTCTTCTTCAGTGGATCTGATGCAGTCCCCATAAAACTGTAGTCATGAACTGAGAGAGGTGCACTTATACAACAATGGTGCATGCTTTGAGCATCTGAGCACCCTGAACTTGAAGTCTTCTTGTGCCCTTTAGTCCTATTTATGATCATTTCTAGATACTTCTCATTTTATCTTTTGATATTGCTGGATTATTGCTAGATCCCCCTGACATTATCATTTAGTCGTTTTGATAGGACCCAGTTCATGATAGGCAGTTCTAGTTGCATGTTTAGTTGGTGTCCCCTGGTCAACAGAGCCCAATAGAACATCAAAAGTTGTTTTTCAATAGGCACATGATTCTCTTTTGCATATGGCATGCCCTTGCTCCAGAACCCATAAGCTTGCAGGGTTTTGCTAGAGATTCTAAACTGCATAGTTTCCCATCACTGACATCTCTAATACAATATGATATACCATATTGTATGAGCCAGGTGGCAGAGCAGCTTGAATGGCAGCCTGAACCTGTTTCAGAGTCCTTTACTTCTCTGGGCCCTAGTCATAGCTGGCAGTCATACTTGCCACCTGGAATAAGGTTCAAATAGAGTCCATAATTGTGAGATATGCTGCCGCTAGAACCCAAGAAATCCAAAAATACCACTAGGTATTGTGATTCCTTCTTTGTAGCAAGAAGTACAGTGTGGGCCCTGGCCGGTTGGCTCAGCGGTAGAGCATCGGCCTGGCATGCGGGGAACCCGGGTTCAATTCCCGGCCAGGGCACATAGGAGAAGCGCCCATTAGCTTCTCCACCCCCCCCTTCCTCTCTGTCTCTCTCTTCCCCTCCTGCAGCCAAGGCTCCATCGAAGCAAAGATGGCCCGGGTGCTGGGGATGGCTCCTTGGCCTCTGCCCCAGGCGCTAGAGTGGCTCTGGTCGTGGCAGAGTGACGCCCCGGAGGGCAGAGCATCGCCCCTTGATGGGCAGAGCGTCGCCCCTGGTGGGCGTGCCGGGTGGATCCCGGTCGGGCGCATGCGTGAGTCTGTCTGACTGTCTCTCCCTGTTTCCAGCTATAGAAAAATACAAAAAAAAAAAAGAAGTACGATGTGCAAAAAGTCATCTTACTTTAAAGAAAATGTTCCAGCATACCCTTGACCACTGGACCTCTAAAAATTGTATGGACCTAGACTGACCAGGCAGTGGTGCATCAGCCTGGGAAACAGAGGACCCAAGTTTGAAACTAAAGGTTGCCAGCTTGAACCCAGGCTCATCTGGCTTGAGCGTGGGGTTGCTGGCTTGAGCAAAGGATAATAGACATGACCGCATGGATGCTGGCTTGAGCCCAATGGTCACTGGTTTCAGCCCAAAGATCACTGGCTTAAACCCCAGGGTTGCTGGCTTGAGCCCAAGGTCGCTGGCTTGAGCCCAAGGTCACTGGCTTGAGCAAGGGGTCACTGGCTTGGCTGAAGCCCCCCTCCTCATAAAGGCACATATAAGAAAGCAATCAATGAACAACTAAAGTGCCATAACAAAGAATTGATGCTTCTCATCTCTCTCCCTGCCTGTTTGTCTGTCCCTATCTTTCCCCCTCTCTGTTTCTCTCTCTGTCATTCTTGCTGAAAAAAAAATTGTATCAATCTCATAATCCTCTGAATCTTTGTGGAGGTTTTTGTCTTCCACACTCAGGAATGCATGTATCTTACCAAGAGGTGGCACACTAGCTGCATTTTGCTCTTCTGGTCTGATCAATAAAATTTCATCAATGTGGTAAGCTAATATGGTGATGTTCTGCAGGATGCCCAGATGAATCTGATCTCTTCAGACTACGTTATGATAGAGTATATGAGAGCTAATACAGCTCTGGGACAAAATTGTAAACATATATTGTTTCTTATTTCATTTAAATGCTAACTCTTTCTGCTTCTCTTTCTGATTGGGACAGGAAATAAAGTATTTGCCAAATCAATGGCCATAAATATGTATTTGAAATTATATTAAGCTGCTCTCACAAAGATATCACATATAGCACAGTAACTGTGATTGGATTTACTACTTGGTTGAGTTTGTGATATAGTCTATAGTCCTCTCCCATCTGGCACAAGATCAGTAAATTAAGTGGAGAAATGATAAGAACCATCATCCTGCATCCTTTAGATCCTTAAGGGTGGTACTAATCTCCACCCCTGCCCCTATGTGATGTCATACTATCTTGGCCAAAGGTGGTGGTATTGGTGGTGGTGGTCTAGCATCAGAGGCTTCTTCAATTTGGGCTTCCTTACCATGAAAACTCTGATATTACTGGCCAAAGCCACAAAGTAATGGTTGTGCCAACCACCCAATTGTACACATGATAAACAGTGATGGCAACAGAGTTCTTGCATCCAGTGATCTTATTGTGAGCTGAATCTTGTACAAGACTCCATTAAATTGTCTGGTCCTCATATGTTCCTATTTTAATTATGTTCTGGGTCTATAGGTATCTATATAAACTCAATCTATATTCAGTAGTCCCCAAAATATTTGTGTGTACTCCTCCAGTGCAGTTAAACAAACAAATGGCCATAGGTCCCTTTGCTGAAGGAAAGAGTGGAATACCTATTGTATATACTTGTATAATACTACAATTTTCTCCTAGGGACCCAGTCACCTCTTCTTTCAGTAAGTTCTGGGTTTGAAAACTGGCTAAGGTTTGGAAAGTGGACAGAGGATCATGATTTTTTATTAAAACTACTATTCTCAGCCTCCCAGATTTTTTCTGCTCTTACAAACTTAGTAGTACCCTTTTCAGCTGCCCATACATTTTGCCCCTAAGGGGTGCCATGTTATACTAACCATTTCCATAACTCTGTGAATCAAGTCAGTTGGCTGTCCTGTAAACTTTGTCTTATAATAATTTTAGTTTTTGGTTTCTGGCAATTAAGTGCCACCATGTGGCCTCTATTGTTTTGGGTCTTATCATCTATAGTGCTATCAGTGAGGTAAGTTTATAACAGCTTTTTCTACTCTCTGTTCTGGACTGTAGAGGAGGTCAATGCTGAACTTTTGAGTTATGCTTCTGTTTCTCTAACCAGTGCATTCTTGATAGCCTTGTCAAATAGTGTGCCGTTAGCATCTTCCTGTGGAGTACAGTCTTCTGGTGTGTCTTTTTGCTGTACAGAGTGATATCTATTCCATCATGCTCACCCACTTCCTTGAAACTTCTAATCCAGTCCTCAAATATTAGTCACAGCAATTCTGACATTTCAACTCCAGTCAGTATATCTATCATAGTTTTCCTCTAGGAACCATCCTAGTAGAACCCTTTCCTGAGGTCCTTAACAGAGTGTTAAATCCTGCATCTCAGGAAAACACTCAACTAACTGAGTAGGTTCTTTTTTTATTGATTTTAATTTATTGACTTTACATAGATTCTAGTATCCCCCTGAATGCATCTCCCCTCCCCCATGTTCCCCTCAACATTCCCCTTGCACCCCTACCCCCAGTGCCCTCCCTCTTCCCTCCAGGATTTGTTTTTCTGTTCTCTATAATGCTGTGTTGTGTGTATGTAATTTCATTAATCTCTTTCCCTTCTCTGATTCCACCCTATCATCCCCTTTACTTCTGTCTGCTTTCCATCGGTCCCTTTGAACCTGCCTCTGCCTCTATTCCGTTCCTGAGTTCACATTGTTCATTGCATTCCTCAAATGAGTGAGGTCATGTGATATTTTTCTTTCTTTGCCTGGCTTATTTCACTTAATAGTTTCCAGGTCCATTCATGTTGTCACAAAAGGTACGATTTCTTTCTTTTTCATGGTCATATAGTATTCCATTGCATATATGTACCACTGCTTTTTAATCCACTTGTCCACTGACAGACACTTGGGCAGTTTCCAGACCTTGGCTATTGTAAACAATGCTGCCATATACATGAGGGTACATTTCTTCTTTTGAATCAGTGATGTGGTGTTCCTGGGATATATTCATAAGAGTGGGATGGCTGGGTCAAAAGATAATTCCACTTTTAATTTCTTGAGGAATCTCCATACTGTTTTTCCACAGTGGCTGCACCAGTCTGCACTCCCGCAGTAATGCAGGAGGGTTCGGTTTTCTCCACACCCTCGCCAGCACTTATTATGTGTTATTTCGTTAATGAGTCCCATTTTAACTGGTGTGAAGTGATATCTCCTTGTGGTTTTAATTTACATTTCTCTAATGATTAGTGATGTTGAGTTTTTCTCATCTGCCTATTGGCCATCTGGATGTCCTCTTTGGAGAAATGTTTATTCATTTCTTTTGCTCATTTTCTGATTGGATTGTTTATCTTCCTGAGGTGAGTTTTAAAAGTTCTTTATAAATTTTGGTTATTAACCTCTATCAAACATATTGTCGAATATGTTCTCCCATTGTGTGGTTTGCCTTTTTATTTTGTTCATATTGTCTTTAGTTGTGCAAAAGCTTTTTAGTTTGATATAGTTCTGTTTGTTCATCCTGTCCTTTATTTCATTTGCCCGTGGAGATAAATCAGCGAATATATTGCTGCAAGAGATGTCGGACGGCTTACTGCCTATGTTTTCTTCTAAGATGCTTATGGTTTCCCGATTTACATTTAAGTCTTTTATCCATTTTGAGTATGCTTTTGTGAATGGTGTAAGTTGGTGGTCTAGCTTCATTTTTTTTGCAGGTAGCTGTCCAATTTTCCCAACACCATTTGTTAAAGAGATCGTCTTTACTCCACTGTATGCTCTTACACCTTTTATCCAATATCAATTGTGCATAAAGGTGTGGATTTATTTCTGGGGTCTCTTTTCTGTTCCATTGATCTGTATGCCTGTTTTTATGCCAGTACGAAGCTGTTTTGAGTACAATGGCCTTGTAGTATAACTTGATATCAGGAAGTGTGATACCCACTTTATTCTTCTTTTTCAAAATTGCTGAGGCTATCTGTGTTCTTTTTTGGTTCCATATAAATTTTTGGAATATTTGTTCTATATCTATGATGTATGTCATTGGTATTTTAATAGAAATTACATTGAATTTATAAATTGCTTTGGGTAATATAGACATTTTAATGATGTTTATTCTTCCTATCTATGAATATAGTATATGCTTCTACTTGTTTGTATCTTCCTTAGATTTCTTTTATCAATGTTTTATAATTTTCCGAGTACAAGTCTTGAACCTACTTGGTTAAATTTACTCCTAGGTATTTGTTGTTGTTGTTGTTGCAATAATGAAGGGGATTGTTTTCTTAATTTCTCATTCAGACAGATCATTGTTAGTGTATAAAAATGTCTCTGATTTCTGAGTATCAATTTTATATCATTACACCTTGCTGAATTCATTTATCAGGTCTAGTAGGTTTTTTACTGTGACTTTAGGGTTTTCTATGTACACTATCATATCATCAGAAAATAATGGTAGTTTTACTTTTTCTTTGCCAATTTGGATGCCTTTTATTTCTTTTTCTTGTCTAATTTCTATGGCTAAGACTTCCAGAACACTGTTGAATAAGAGTGGTGATAGGGGGCACCCTGCTTTGTTCTTGATCTTAAGGGGGTTGCTTTTAATTTTTGCCCATTGAGTATGATGTTGGCTGTGGGTTTGTCATAGATGGCCTTTATCATGTATATTCCCTATATTCCCACTTTGCTGAGAGTTTTGATCATAAATGGGTGCTGGATTTTATCAAATGCTTTTTCTGCATCTGTTGATATTATCATGTGATTTTTACTTTTCATTTGTTTATGTGATGAATCACATTGCTTGATTTGCAAATATTGTACCAGTCTTGCCTCCCAGAATAAATCCCACTTAATCAGGATGTATTGTGTTTTTGTTTTTCATGTATTGCTAAATATGGTTTGCTAATATTTTGAGAATTTTAGCATCTAAATTCATCAGGGATATTGGCCTATAGTTTTCTTTCTTTATATTGTCTTTGCCTAGTTTTGGAATCAGAATTATGCCTGCCTCATAAAAGGATCTTGGAAGTCTTTTCTCCTCTTAAATTTTTTGAAATAGCTTGAGAAGGATAGGAGTTAATTCTTCTTTGAATATTTCATAGAATTAACCTGTGAAGCCATGTGGCCCAGGACTTTTGTTTTTGGGGAGATTTTTGATAACTGTTTTAATTTCATTTGTTGTAATCGGTCTGTTTAGGTTTTCTGATTCTTCCATGTTGATTTTTGAAACATTATATGTTTCAAGAAATTTGTCCATTTCACCTAGGTTGTCTAATTTTTTCACATACAGTTCTTCATAGTATTTTCTTACAATCCTTGTATTTCTGCTGTGTCAGTTGTTACTTCTCTACTCTAATTTCTAATTTTACTTATTTGGTCTTCTCTCTTTTTCTCTTGTTGAGTCTCGTTAAAGGTTTATCAACCTTCTTTACCTTTTCAAAGAACTAGTTCTTGGTTTTATTGATACTTTGTATTTTTTTAGCCTCTATTTCATTTATTTCTGCTCTGTTCTTTATTATTTCCTTCCTTCTACTTCCTCTGGGCTTTCTTGTTGTTCTTTTTCTTGTTCTTTTAGAGAAAGTGTTAAATTGTTTATTTGACCTTTTTCCAGCTTCTTAAGGTATGCCTGTAATGCTATGAACTTTCCTCTACAGTACTGCTTTTGCTGTGTCTCATAAATTTTGAGTTGTTGTGTGTTTATTTTCATTTGTTTCAAGGAAGTTTTTGATTTCTTCCTTGATCTCATTGTTAACTCTTTTGTTATTTACTAACATGCTATTTAGTTTCCAAGTGTTTGAATGTTTTTCAGTTTTTCTATTGTAATTCATTTCTAGTTTCATACCATTGTGATCCCAGAAGATGGTTGATATCATTTCAATCTTCTTAAATTTATTCAGACTCATTTTGTGTCCTAACATGTGGTCTATCTTAGAGAATGTACCATGAACACTTGAAAAGAATGTATATTCTGCTGCTTTACAGTGAAAGGTCTGAAGATATCTATTAAATCCAGTTGATCGAGTGTGTCCTTTAAGTCTGCTGTGTTTTTGTTAATTTTCTTTCTTGAGGATCTATCCAGTGCTATTAGTGGGGTATTGAAATCCCCTAGTATTATAGTATTGTTGTTGAGCTCACCCTTTATGTCAATCAAAATCTTTTTTTATATATTTAGGTGCTCCTATATTAGGTGCATAAATATTTATAATGGTTATTATATCTTCCTGTTGAATTGCTTTTTATGATTATGTAATGACCTTCTTTATCTCTTACTATATCCTTTGTTTTAAAGTCTATTTTGTCAGATATAAGTATTGCTATCTCAGCTTTTTTTTCATTTCCATTTGCATAAAATATTTTTTTCCATTCCTTTACTTTCAGTCTATGTGTATCTTTTGTTTTCAGGTGGGTCTCTTGGAGACAGCATATATACAGGTCCTGTTTTCTTATCCATGCAGCAACCCTATGTCTTTTGATTGGAGCATTTAATCCATTTACAGTTAAGGTTATTATTGATATGTAGTTGTTTATTATCATTTTATTCTTTAAATCTATATTCCTCTTTTACTAGATTCCCCCTTTTTTTCTGTTTATAACATGCCCCTTAACATTTCTTGCAACATTGGTCTGGGTGTAATAAATTCCTTGAATTTTTTTTATTTTTTATTTTTTTGTCTGGGAAGTTTTTTATTTCTCCTTCAATTTTAAATGATAGCCTTGCTGGATAAAGAAGTCTTGGTTGTAGGTTCTTGTTCTGCATTACTTTGAATATTTCTTGCCATTGCCTTCTAGCCTCAAGTGTTTCTGTTGAGAAGTCAAATGTCATACTTATGGGGGCTCCTTTGTAGGTAGTCCTTTGACTGCTTTTCTTTTGTAGCTTTTAGTATTTTTTCTTTATGTCTTTGCTTTGGTTTTTTAATTATGATGTATCTTGATGTAGGTCTCTTTGGATTCCATTTTAATGGGATTCTCTGTGCTTGTTGAACTTGTGTGACTTTTTTCTGCATCAATTTAGGGATGTTTTCAGCTATGATTTTTTCAATCAGTTTCTCTATCCCTTGTTCCTCCTATTCTCCTTCAGAAATCCCTATTATGCTGATGTTTCTCTTCATATTCTCACAGAGCTCTCTTAGAGTTTCCTCAGACTTTTTAATCCTCTCTTCTTTTTGCTGTTCTACTTTCATGCTTTCACTTATCTTGTCATCTAAATTGCTGATTCCACCCTCTGTTTCATCCAGCCTGCTTTTAAGTCCTTCTAGTGTAGTGTTCATTTCTGATATTGTGTTTGTCATTCCTGTCTGATTCTTTTTTATGATTTCAATGTCCTTTTTGATACCAGCTATCTCTTTATTTAGGTGCTCATTATGTCTGTCCATTGTTGCTCTAAGATCCTTGAGCATCCTAACAATCATTATTCTAAACTCTGCACCCAGTATCTTATTTATTTCCATTTCATTCATTTCTTTTTCTGGGGATTGCTCTTGTTGACGCATTTGAATTGCACTTCTTTGTCTTCTCACTTTGTCTCTGTATAGAATAGATACCACTCTAACTAAGATTGTTAGGTCCTGAGCTGATGCTCTCTGTATCTGGCCATTGAATGTACCTGCCCTGGACCTCCCTGGCTGGAACCTGGCACAGACCAGTGGGGGGGTCACTGCTTTTGATTAGCCCTTAGCAAACTTTTTGGAGCTAAAGGCGATGCAGAATTTGTGGCTGCCTCTGCTGGGCCCTGGTACCATTGTAAGTATCAGCTGCACTCTTTGGCTGGCTTTTATCTACTCTTGGCCAATGCTGTGGCCTCTCTATTCCTGATGTGAGGTCTTTCTGCCAGCTCCCCTCTGTTTTTGCCTCCTCATGCACTCAGGCACCAGTGCAGGCTTACAGACCGCAGTTCGGGCTGTTCTGCAGGCACAGGGGACTCCTTGCTTCACTGGGCTCCTACCCCCATGGGCACATGCCCTGCTTCTCCAGGCTCCACCCCTACGGGTGTGTTGGATGCCTCTTCAGGCTCTACTACCCCTTTCCTCCGCAACCTGTGCCACTGAGCTCTGCCCTTGTCAGGTGCTCAGGGTGCCTCTCCAGGTGCATGGGAAGCCTCTCTGGGCTCTGCCCCTTGTCATCTCCATGTGGGCCACCTTTCTTCCCCCCTCCCTGTGCATAAGTGACACCCTTTGCCAGGCTCCACTTCCGTAAGTGCCCCATGCTTATGCAGGGTATGCCTCCCGTGGCAGAATTTTGCCCCTGTGGGCACACAAGAGGCCTCTCCAGGCTCCCCCCCCACCAAACAGGCTGCCTCGCTGGGCTTCACTGCTGACCACCACATGGGCCAAGCACCCAGGCTGCTTCCAGAGCCAGGCCCTGCTGCCCTTGAGAGGATACTCAGCAAGTTGGGGGGGGGCAATGTAGCTCATACCTCAGCACTCAAATCCTCTGTCCCTGATGCACCCCCTGCTTCTAAATGTCTCTCTGCACTGACTGGAGCAGGAGAGCCTCTGTTGGATAGAGTAATTGCTTCCCTTTGCTTGCTTGATTCTCCCAGGAAGAATAGGAAATATAGGTTTGGGGAGTGACCCAGTAAAGGGGTCAGGGAGGCTGTCTCCCACAGTCTGTCTCTGTTCCCCTAAGACTACACTTTCTTCTCTCAACTCCAGTCCTCTTGGTGCTCCCTGCTCCCAAAGCCCCAGATAAGTGAATGAGGGCTCTGTGAATGAGGTTTTCTGTGCAGTCCCTTAAGATGGAGCCTGGGTCTGAAACTTCTGTCTCCCTCTTGCAAACAGTAACCTGGCTCTTCTTTCAGCTAAATACTGTCCATAGGCCTCCTCTAGTCTCTGGGCTCCAGGCTGGGGCTCTGGTCCTAGGGCTGAGGGTCCACAACTCCCAGGAACCCACCCTGCTGTGAGAGACCCTCCGGGCCACTGCTCACTGCTAGGAGCAAGCAAGCCCTTTCAGCGTCTCCACCTTTCCTACCAGCTTAGTGTGGTTCCTTCGGTGATGCTCGGTTATATATTCCTCTCAGTTTAGTCGAAAGTTGGTTTTTCAAGGTGATTGTTCCTAAGTTAAGTTGTAATCCACTTTGGTTCTGGGAGATGGGAGTTGTAACATCTGCCTGCTCTGTCATCATTTTCCCTTGGAGATCCTGAGTAAGGTCTTATTGAGTGTTTAGTCCTTGCCTTGATCAAGCACCCAAGCCAGTTTGACCTACAATATATTCCTTTTTCTCTGGCTTATACAAGCCAGGTGCTTCTTGCAGCTTCTTGGAGTATAACCATTTCCTCCTTTATCAGGCTTAGCATATCTCCAGCTGAGTTATGCTCAGACTTACCTTAACTATCAGACTAATAACCAGAAAAGGTGGTGGGAGTGAGTCCTGATAGGAAGCACATGTTGCCTTGTGAGGAAAGGCTGCTCCATGATCTTCCAGCATGAGGGTTGGAGAGTGTTAGCTCTTAATAGGGATGAGGTGGTTCATGTCTACTAACTCAGAGGTTCAGGGATATCTGTAGAGTCAAAATTTTTTACTCTCACCTACAAGACCCCATCCATGTATCAGGATGCCAGATTTTCCCAACCAAGGGCCTTGTCTTTGTTGAGTGGGTAATCTTAGTTGAAGTTCAGCTACTCTTTTTAAAAAATTTTTAATGTTTATTTATTTATTTTAGCAAGAGAAGAAGAGGGAGAGAGAGGAAGTGAAGAGAGGAACAGAGATCTGTTCCTGTATGTGCCCTGACCTGAGATTGAACCAGCAACTTCTGTGCTTTGGAACAATGCTCTAACAAACTGAGCTATCTGCAAGGACTCTGTTTCTCTTTTTAAGTCCTGGGTTTGAGTCTCAGAGTTCTAAAACCCATATAGGAGATCTCCCCATATAGGAGATAAGAATTCATTTGTATTTAACCAAAGAAGATTCTTGGTGTGATCCCTGGCTTTCAATTTTCTGTTATCTCCATGAGTTCATTAAATCTATAGTCATCTGATCTTGTTACACATTTAGCATATTTCCCCACGTATAAAATGCACCCTTTTTCAAAAAATTTGGGGTCTAAAAACTGGGTGTGTCTTATATACAGAGGTTGTAGATGTTTTTACTTACATTTCCTGCTTTTTTGCACTTGTTTTTGTGCTCATTGTTGTAGATTTTTAACTTGCATTTCCTGCTATTTTGTGCTAGTTGTCTTTTTTTCAAATTTGGGGCCGCAAAATTAAGGTGTGTCTTATACATGGGGAAATATAGTATTTATTATTCTGTTTTCTCTCTCTCAAATATATATATGCATAATAAATATATATATAATATATATATAATATATATATATTATATATATATTATATATATATATTAGTGAGAGAGAATGGGACAGACAGACTTGAAGGGATAGAGATGAGAAGCATCAGTTCTTCCTTGTGGCACCTTAGTTGTTCATTGATTGCTTTCTCATATGTACCTTGACCAGGGGTCTCCAGCAGAGTGACTGACCCCTTGCTCAAGCTAGTGATCTTGGACTCAATCCAGCAAACTTGGGCTTCTAACCAATGACCTTTGGGCTCAAGCCAGCGAACTTGGGGTCATGTCTATGATCCCGCGCTCAAGCCACATTAACCTGCACTCAAACCGGTGACCTCAGGGTTTTGAAACTGGGTCCTCAGCATCCCAGGTCAGCACTCTATCCACTGTGCCACTGCCTGCTAAGGATGTCCTATATATTTTTGATTATTTGAATAGAATATGGGCATATTTTATTTTAATTTCTTATTTTAGGGTATACATGTGATTATTTAGTATATTTATACACTGTGAAATAATTACCATGATCAATTAACACATTAATGAACTCACACAGTTACCTTCTGTGTGTGTGTGGTAAGAACAATTAATATCTACCCTCTTAGCAACTTTTAAATATACAATACAGCACTATTAACTTTAGCCACCATGCTTTATATTAGATCTCTAGAACTCATTCATCTTATGACTAAAAGTTTCTATGCTTTAACCAACATCTTCCCATTCTTACCATTTCCCACAGCCCCTATCTCCTGGCAACCACCATTTTATTCTCTGTATTTAAGAATTTGACTTAAGGTTCCATATATAAGGGAGATCATACAGTATTTGTCCTTCTGTGCCTGCCTGGCTTATTTCACTTAGCATAATATCCTCCAGATTCATCCATGTTGTCACAAACAACAAAATGTCCTAAATTTTTTAGCTAAATAATATTACATTACACACACACACACACACACACACACACACACACACGTATATTTATATTATTTATCCACTCATCTGTTGACGGACATTTCAGTTTTTTCCATATCTTGGCAATTGGGAATAATGTTGCACTGAACAAGGAAATGTAGATATCTCTTTGAATAACCGATTTCATTTCCTTTGGACATATATTCAGACATCAGATTGCTGAATCATATTGTATTCTACTTTTAATATTTTGAGGACCGAGTGACGTCACGGAAATGGCGCCGTGAGAAGCACGTCCGACAGCTCTCCCCTAAATCACAACAAATTTATCAACTAGAAACAGAAAAATTTATCCTCGGAGCATTTCGGAGTTCCACACAAACTGAAAGCAAAAGGACTGTTATCACTTGAATCTGAGAGACGAGGGTGTGGAGGAAGCTACCGCAGCGACGCTCATTCAAGCCGCGAGGGAGTGCGCCTGCAGTGAGTCAGCTCATATACTTGGGAACCGCGAGCCGTTGCGAGCGGCCGCCGCGAACCGCCACCGCGAGCGGCCACCATGAGCCGCCGCCGCGAGCAGCCTCGAGCAGCTGCGCGCCCGGTCCGGTTGAGCACTGCTGACGTTCCCAGCGGCCCGCACACTGCGAGTGGGGGTCGCCGGCCACCGGTGCCCGGAGCGCCCCATTCGCGCGCGTGCCTTGGGCATTCCATGCGCCCAGGGCGCCCTGCTGGCCCGCACACCCAGGAGGCTCCATTATCCTGCGCCTGGTGCGGTCCAGCCTCCAGCGGCAGGGCGAGCGGGAGAGGCTTGGGGGATTCTCTCCGTGGGCGGGGCACCTCACCCAGCCATTCAAGCTAACAATCAAGCGTTGGGGGAGGGGCGCGCGCAGGCAGCCTAAAATACCTTCGGAAGCACAGCTGCGACCCAATCACTGAAATTAGCTTAACCCATAAAATCTGCGCACCCTCTGTTCTAATTGATAAGATCTCTCAGTTCAGCGATCCAAGACAAGAGGCGTGATATCTTTTAGTGCCTCTCGCTAAAGGGGCGGGGCAACTTCTGATTGATAGAGCCTCCATATTCAGGGATAAACGCTAACAAGAAGGACTTGGCAGATAATAAGGTCTATACTACACTAGTCGTAAGCAGAGACTAGTGCCTCTTCTTCCCTGCAAAAACAGGCTACAAAGTGTGGAAAGCCTGGGTTGAGAGGTCCAACTAAATGATAGGTGCTGAACAGTCACCTTGACAACAATTGACTCCCACCCCCGCCTGATTACACTGGAGGCCCTGACTGTCAGAGCCTTTCCCAAAGCCTTGCACTGAGTGGGGATAGAGTGGGGATTTCCCAGCTCTTTGAGCCTCTTACTCCCCAGGCAGAAGCAGTTGCAGCCTTATAGCTGGATCACCAGGCTGCTAATTCAGAAAGGGGGGACTAGGAGAGAGAATCCAGGAAAGCAAACTCTCTCATCGTTGGACCCTGCAAACGCCAACAAGCCTTTACTTCCAGCAAGACTAAAGCCAATTATATGACATTGCCATAGAATCCCATCAACTGCAAATCCCTACCTAAGAGTGACACAGGGGCAGAGCCTGGGGTACAGAGTCACCGACCAGGAAGAGGGAGAGAAAAGAAAAAGGAAGAAGTTAACCTCTCAAAATCAAGAAAAACCCAGACTTTACAACTTGATCCACTAATTTTTTGTTGTTGTTGTTGTTGTTTGTTTCTTCTAACTTTTTGCCTTTATTTCCTCCACCTCGGTCCTTCTATTCTCTGCCCATCTTATGCTTCCCCTTTCTTGAACTACACTACCCATGAGTGTTGCATTTTATTTTTCTTCTTCATCCTCACCCTCCTTTAAGGTTATACTCCAAAACACTTAACTCTCACTCTCTCCTCTTTTGTTTTTTTTTTGTTGTTTTTTTTTGTCTTGCTTTATTTTGTTTTTTTCTCCTCCTATTTTATTTCTCCCTTCGTTTTTCTCTTTTTCTTATTTTTTACTTTCTATTCGTTTTTTCTTTTCTCATTTTACTTTCCTCCCATATAATCCTCAATCACGAACAAATTAGTTAATTTGGGACTCAAGGCTTTTTTTTGGCTTTATTTCTCTTTTTTGCTTTTCTTTTTATTTTTTTTTTCTCTTGTTTCTTTATTTTTGTGGCATTTGGGGTCCTCCCAACCCAAGGTCTCCATTGTATTTAGTCTTCGCTCCACTTAATACAACAGATTTTTACTTATTGTTTTTATTTTTTCTTCTTTATTATTCTTTTTTGGTCCTTTTTTCTGATTCCCTCTTATCCCTCTCATTATATCTCTTAGTTGACCATCACTTACAAGCAAATCATCTTATGCTTGTCTAAGATTTTCTTCCTTTTTTTTTTTTTGCATTTAGTAGGTTCCTACTCCCTTTTTTTGCCCCTTGAACTCTTCACCCCAAATCAGGCCCTCCATTATAGGCACGATATTTCCCTGAGGAGGGGAGAGGAGGGAAAGAGAAGAGAGAAAAAAAGGGGGAAATAATAAATTATTACTGTTTTTTTTGTGGGGTGTTTTACCCTTTTTTTTTCTTTTTACTCTTTATTAATTCTAATTAGTGCTATCAATAAGACCACCCTCAGATGCAGATAAGAAAGAGGAAATCGAATATTATGGATACTAAAGAAAGAGGTAACACAAATAGATGTGGAAAAATCTATGGAGAAAAGACTTAACATATTGGAAGCCTTGGAGCTAAATGACAGAGAATTTAAAATAGAAATCTTAAAAATACTCAGAGATATACAAGAAAACACAGAAAGGCAATATAGGGAGATCAGAAAACAACTCAATGAACACAAAGAATATATTACCAAGGAAATTGAACCTATAAAAACAAATCAAACAGAAATGAAAAACTCAATTCACGAGCTGAAAAACGAGGTAACAAGCTTAGCTAACAGAACAGCCCAGATTGAAGATAGGATTAGTGAAATAGAAGACAAACAACTTGAGGCACAACAGAGAGAAGAAGAAAGAGACTCAAAAATAATAAAAAATGAGAAAGCCCTACAGGAATTGTCTGACTCCATCAGAAAGAATAACATAAGAATAATAGGTATATCAGAGGGAGAAGAGAAAGAAAATGGAATGGAGAATATACTCAAACAAATAATAGACGAGAACTTCCCAAGCCTGTGGAAGGAACTAAAACCTCAAATTCAAGAAGCAAACAGAACACCAAGTTCTCTTAACCCCAACAAACCCACTCCAAGGCACATCATAATAAAGATGACACAAACCAATGACAAAGAAAAAATTCTCAAGGCAGCCAGGGAAAAGAAGAGTACAACATATAAAGGAAGGCCTATTAGATTATCATCAGATTTCTCAGCAGAAACTCTACAAGCTAGAACAGAGTGGACCCCAATATTTAAAGCCCTGAAAGAGAGGAACTTTCAGCCAAGAATACTATACCCATCAAAGCTATCCTTCAAGTATGAAGGAGATATAAAAACATTCACAAATACAGAAAAGATGAGAGAATTTATCAACAGAAAGCCCACACTCCAGGAAATACTAAGGGGGGTTTTCCAACCAGATTCAAAGAACAAAAGAAAACAACACCACAAGTAACAGCTCCACCAAGAACACAATAAAACCAAACTTAAACTGTGACAACAAAGGAATAAAAGGGGGGAGAGGATGGAGATTAACAGTAGCAAAGGATGATGAAGTGCAGAAATACTTATAAGATAGGGTACTACAATGAATATGGTAGGTACCCTTTTCATTACTTAATGGTAACCACCCTTAAAAAAAACCACCACAAAAACACTTGACTTAAAAAAGGTAGCAACAGAGAAAAGAAGTATGGAACACAAACAAACAAAAACAAATGATAGAAAAACAAAAGAGAAGAATCAAACTAGATACAAAACTAACAGAAAGCAATTTATAAAATGGCAGTAGGGAACCCACAAGTGTCAATAATTACACTAAATGTAAATGGATTAAACTTACCAATAAAAAGACACAGAGTAGCAGAATGGATTAAAAAAGAAAATCCAATTATATGCTGCCTACAAGAAACACATCTAAGCAACAAGGATAAAAACAAATTCAAAGTGAAAGGCTGGAAAACAATACTCCAAGCAAACAACACCCAAAAAAAAGCAGGCGTAGCAATACTCATATCTAATAATGCTGACTACAAGACAGAAAAAGTACTCAGAGACAAAAATGGTCATTTCATAATGATTAAGGGGAAGTTGAATCAAGAAGACATAACAATCCTTAATATATATGCACCAAACCAAGGAGCACCAAAATATATAAGACAGCTACTTATTGACCTTAAAACTAAAACTAACAAAAATACAATCATACTTGGAGACCTCAATACACCGCTGACGGCTCTAGATCGGTCATCCAAACAGAGAATCAATAAAGATATAGTGGCCTTAAACGAAATACTAGAACACCTGGATATGATAGACATCTACAGGACACTTCATCCCAAAGTGACTGAGTATACATTTTTCTCTAGTGTACATGGAACATTCTCAAGAATTGACCATATGTTGGGCCACAAAGACAATATCAGCAAATTTAGAAAAATTGAAATTGTACCAAGCATATTTTCTGATCATAAAGCCTTGAAACTAGAATTCAACTGCAAAAAAGAGGGGGAAAAACCCACAAAAATGTGGAAACTAAACAACATACTTCTAAAAAATGAATGGGTCAAAGAAAAAATAAGCGCAGAAATCAAAAGATATATACAGACAAATGAAAATGAAAATACGACATATCAGAATCTCTGGGATGCAGCAAAAGCAGTAATAAGAGGAAAGTTCATATCACTTCAGGCCTATATGAACAAACAAGAGAGAGCCGAAGTAAACCACTTAACTTCACACCTTAAGGAACTAGAAAAAGAAGAACAAAGACAACCCAAAACCAGCCGAAGAAAGGAGATAATAAAAATCAGAGCAGAAATAAATGAAATAGAGAACAGAAAAACTATAGAAAAAATCAATAAAACAAGGAGCTGGTTCTTTGAAAAGATCAACAAAATTGACAAACCCTTGGCAAGACTCACCAAGGAAAAAAGACACAGGACTCAAATAAATAAAATCCAAAATGAAAGAGGAGAGATCACCACAGACATCATAGAAATACAAAGAATTATTGTAGAATACTATGAAAAATTATATGCCACCAAATACAACAACCTAGAAGAAATGGATAAATTCCTAGAACAATACAACCTTCCTAGACTGAGTCATGAAGAAGCAGAAAGCCTAAACAGACCAATCAGCAGGGAGGAAATAGAAAAAATTATTAAAAATCTCCCCAAAAATAAAAGTCCAGGCCCAGACGGTTATACTAGTGAATTCTATCAAACATTCAAAGAAGACTTGGTTCCTATTCTACTCAAAGTCTTCCAAAAAATTGAAGAAGAAGCAATACTTCCAAACACATTTTATGAGGCCAACATAACCCTCATACCAAAACCTGGCAAGGATGGCACAAAGAAAGAAAACTACAGACCAATATCTCTAATGAATACAGATGCTAAAATACTAAACAAAATACTGGCAAACCGAATACAACAACATATTAAAAAAATAATACATCATGATCAAGTGGGATTCATCCCAGAATCTCAAGGATGGTTCAACATACGCAAAACGGTTAACGTAATACACCATATCAACAAAACAAAGAACAAAAACCACATGATCTTATCAATAGACGCAGAAAAGGCTTTTGATAAAATACAACACAATTTTATGTTTAAGACTCTCAACAAAATTGGTATAGAAGGAAAATATCTCAACATGATAAAGGCCATATATGATAAACCATCAGCCAACATCCTATTAAACGGCATAAAACTGAGGACCTTCTACCTTAAATCAGGAACAAGACAGGGTTGTCCACTCTCTCCACTCTTATTCAACGTGGTGCTAGAAGTTCTGGCCAGAGCAATCAGACAAGACAAAGAAATAAAAGGCATCCATATCGGAAAAGAAGAAGTAAAGCTATCACTTTTTGCTGATGATATGATCCTATACATCGAAAATCCGAAGGACTCCACAAAAAGATTATTAGAAACAATAAACCAATACAGTAAGGTCGCAGGATACAAAATTAACATACAAAAGTCCATAGCCTTTCTATATGCCAACAATGAAATATTAGAAAATGAACTCAAAAAAATAATCCCCTTCACGATTGCAACAAAAAAAATAAAATACCTAGGAATAAACATAACAAAGAACGTAAAGGACCTATATAATGAAAATTACAAAGCATTGTTAAGGGAAATCGAAAAAGATACAATGAGATGGAAAAATATTCCTTGTTCTTGGATAGGAATAAATATAATCAAAATGGCCATATTACCCAAAGCAATATACAAATTTAATGCAATTCCCATCAAAATCCCTATGACATTTTTTAAAGAAATGGAACAAAAAATCATCAGATTTATATGGAACTATAAAAAACCCCGAATAGCCAAAACAATCCTAAGGAAAAAGAATGAAGCTGGGGGCATTACAATACCTGACTTTAAACTATAATATAGGGCCACGATAATCAAAACAGCATGGTATTGGCAAAAAAATAGACACTCAGACCAATGGAACAGAATAGAAAGCCCAGAAATAAAACCACATATATATGGTCAAATAATCTTTGATAAAGGGGCCAACAACACACAATGGAGAAAAGAAAGTCTCTTCAACAAATGGTGTTGGGAAAACTGGAAAGCCACATGCAAAAGAATGAAACTCGACTACAGCCTGTCCCCGTGTACTAAAATTAATTCAAAATGGATCAAAGACCTAAATATAAGACCTGAAACAATAAAGTACATAGAAGAAGACATAGGTACTAAAATCATGGACCTGGGTTTTAAAGAACATTTTATGAACTTGACTCCAATGGCAAGAGAAGTGAAGGCAAAGATAAATGAATGGGACTACATCAGAATTAAAAGTTTTTGCTCAGCAAGAGAAACTGATATCAAAATAAACAGACAGCCAACTATATGGGAACTGATATTTTCAAACGACAGCTCAGATAAGGGCCTAATATCCAAAATTTACAAAGAACTCATAAAACTCAACAACAAACAAACAAACAATCCAATAAAAAAATGGGAAGAGGACATGAACAGACACTTCTCCCAGGAAGAGATACAAATGGCCAACAGATATATGAAAAGATGCTCAGCTTCATTAGTTATTAGAGAAATGCAAATCAAAACTACAATGAGATACCACCTCACTCCTGTTAGATTAGCTATTATCAACAAGACGGGTAATAGCAAATGTTGGAGAGGCTGTGGAGAAAAAGGAACCCTCATTCACTGTTGGTGGGAATGTAAAGTAGTACAACCATTATGGAGGAAAGTATGGTGGTTCCTCAAAAAACTACAAATAGAACTACCTTATGACCCAGCAATCCCTCTACTGGGTATATACCCCAAAACCTCAGAAACATTGATACGTGAAGACACATGCAGCCCCATGTTCATTGCAGCACTGTTCACAGTGGCCAAGACATGGAAACAACCAAAAAGCCCTTCAATAGAAGACTGGATAAAGAAGATGTGGCACATATACACTATGGAATACTACTCAGCCATAAGAAATGATGACATCAGATCATTTACAGCAAAATGGTGGGATCTTGATAACATTATAAGGAGTGAAATAAGTAAATCAGAAAAAAACAAGAACTACATGATTCCATATATTGGTGGAACATAAAAATGAGACTAAGAGACATGGACAAGAGTGTGGTGGTTACCAAGGGTGGGGGGGGAGGGAGGACATGGGAGGGAGGGAGGGAGAGTTTTAGGGGGAGGGGAGGGGCACAGAGAACTAGATAGAGGGTGACGGAGGACAATCTGACTTTGAGCGAGGGGTTTGCAACATAATTTGATGACAAAATAACCTAGACATGTTTTCTTTGAATATATGTTCCCTGATTTATTAATGTCATCCCATTACCATTAATAAAAATTTATTAAAAAAAATATTTTGAGGACCTTCTATTCTTTTTCCATAGTGGCCATACCAATTTACATTCCCACCAAGAGTGCACAAGAGTTCCCTTTTCTTCATACTCTTACCAACACTTGTTATCTCTTGTGTTTTTGATAACAGTCAGCCTAACAGGTATGAGGTGATATCTCATTGTATTTTAGGTTTGCATTTTCCTGATGATTAGTGATGTTAAGCATCTTTTTATATATCTGTTAGCCATTTGTATGTCTTTTTTGGAAAAATGTCTATTCTGCTCTCCTGCACTTTTTTTAATTGGCATATGTATGTATGTATATGTATATATATGCATGTATATATATGTATATATATGTGTGTGTATGTATATATAGAGAGATACACATATTCATATTTTATAAAACTATTGAGTTGTATGAGTTCTTTATATATTTTGGATATTAATCACTTATCAGATATATGGCATGCAAATATTTTCTTCCATTCTGTAGGTTGTTTTCTCTTCTTAAAAAAATTACTTATTTTAGAGAGAGAGAGGAAGGAAAGAGACAGAGAGACAGAAACATCAACCTGTTTCTGTATGTGCTTGACTGGGGATCGAACCTGCAACCTTTCCGTATCAGGACAACACTTTAACCAACCGAGCTATCCAGCCAGGACAGTTGTTTTTCGTTTTGCTGATTGTTTTCTTTGCTGTTAAAAAAATAAAAGAGAGCGAGAGAAACATTTGAGTTTGAAGTAATCCCACTGGATTATTTTTGCTTTTGTTGCAAGTACTTTGGGTAAAAGCCTAAAAATTATTGCCAACACCAATTATCAAGGAGCTTTTTCCTTATGTTTTCTTCTAGGAGTTTTATGGATTCAGGTCTTACATTTAAGTTTTTAATCTACTTTGAGTTAATTTTTGTGTATAGGGTCAGTAAATTAAGGGTTTAATTTCATTATTTTGCATGTAGATATCTAGTTTTTACAATACCATTTTGTATTCTTAACACCTTTGTCAAAGATTAGTTGACCTATATGTGTGGATTTATTTCTGGGTGTTCTATTCTGTTCCATTGATCTACATGTCTGTTTTCATGCTAGTATCATACTACTTTGATTGCTTTGTAGTTTTTCAAAGTTTGAAATCAGAAAGTTTGATGTTTTCAGCCTTACTTTTCTTTTTTAAGATTGCTTTGCCTATTTAGAGTCTTTTGTAGTTCCATACAAATTTTAGGATTGTTTCTTTCTGTTATTTCTAGACTGTCAGTTGGAATTTGATAGCGATTGCACTGAATCTGTAAATTGCTTTCAGTAATATGGACATTTTAACAATGTTAATTCTTCCAGTCCGTGAACACAGGCTATCTTTCCATTTACTTGTGCATCTTTAAATTACTTTCGGGAATGTCTTATAGTTTTCAGTGTATATATCTTTCACCTCCTTAGTTAAATTTATTCCTAAATATTTAAGTCTTTTTATATTTTAATTGATTTTATGCTATAGTAAATGAAATTCTTTTCTTATTTTTTGATAGTTCATTCTTATGTATAACAATGCAACTGGTTTTTATATGTTGATTTCATAACTTAAACCTTTACTGAATTGATTTATTATTTCTAACATGTTGTGTTTTTTTGTTTTGTTTTATTTCATTTTGTTTGTTTTTAGTAGAGTCTTTAGGGTTTTCCAGATATAAAATCATGTAATCTGCAGAGAAAGTAAGTTCTTCCTTCCTGGTTTGGATACCTTTTATTTCTATTTCTTGCCTAATTATTCTGGCTAGCACTTCTAGTTTTATGTTGAATAGAGTGGTAAGATTGTACCTTTGTCTTGTTCCTGATCTTAAAGGAAAAGCTTTCAGCTTTTCACCATTGCTTATTTTTTTAAAAAAAATTATGTATTAATGTTAGAGAGAGGAGAGATAGAGAAGAGGGGGAGAAGCAGGAACTACCAACCTGTAGCAGTTGCTTCTCACATGTGTTTTGACCAAGTAAGCCCAGGGTTTAGAACCAGCAACCTCAGCATTCCAGGTCAATATTTTATCCACCACACCAGCACAGGTCAGGCCACCATTGCTTAAAATGTTAGCTGTGGATTCATCATATAGGGCCTTTAGTATATTGAGGTAGCTTCTTTCTATATGTAATTGTTAAAAAGTTTTTACCATAAAAAGATATTAAATTCTTTCATATTCTTTTTCTGCATTTATTGAGATGATCATACGATTTTTGTCCTTCATTCTGTTAATATAGTGCATCACAGTTATTGATTTGCATATGTTGAACCATCCTTGCATGCTAGGAACAAATCTCACTTGATCATGATGTGTAATCTTTTTAATGTGTCATTGAATTTGGTTTGCTAGTATTTTATTGAGGATTTTTGCATCTATATTCATTGGAGATATTGTCCTGTAATTTCTTCTTCCCTATTTTTAAAACACCTTATATGTTGTACCAACTAATGCATTTCCAGTGCATCTCTGGTGAAAATTTTAATAATTGGAATGCCAACTGGTGGCAGAAGCTGGATGTACACCACCTATTATTAGTGAGGGGGTTCCAATTGTTACTAAGAGGTGAGTGATCCAGCCCCCAAAGCTCATCTTATTGGCTATTTTCTCAGACACCTTCCAGTCTTAACTGTCACAGATTGGGTTCTCTGGCAGAAGACATGGAGTTGGAGTTTGGGATGCAAGGTTTTTATAAGGGATAAACATTTGTGAAAGGAAGGGGATCAGAGGGAGAAGGTGAACTGCTAAGCAGGTCCAACAAAGCCTTCACCAATCTAGTAAGGAACTATGAAGCGAGTAATATTCATCCAAGTTTCCTGTATCAAGCCAAAATATCAATGCTTTTATAGCCCTGCCTCTCAGTGACCACATCCAGTCTGTCCTAGGAAAGGTGTGACCTGGTAGCAAAGAGATTCTCTACAGCTGTTGAAGGAGCTGACAGCTGGAGCCTGTTTGCTGACCAAACTCCTCACAGCTGGGCAGCACGTCCTTTCTTGAAGACAGAGTAGGGTGGACTTCTCTGTGTCTACCACAGAGTTAAAAGATAAGGGTCTGAGTCCTTACTCACTTACTTGCTGTATGACACTAGACAAATTGCTCTACATTGCTGAATCTATATGGAGATACCTACTTCATGGGGTAGTTAGGAGAAGATAAATGAAGCAATGTTCATGTAATAGCATTTTGTAAACTCTAAGGTACATTAAAAATGTGAGCTTTTCTTGCAATTAATTAATTGGAATTCAGAGAGTTATTTTTTCTTTTGGCCTACTTTCAGTTCTTTTGGCCACCTAAATTAAAACAAGAGGCTTTTTAATTTAAAGGTATAATTTTTTAAATGTAATAATGAAAATGTAAATAAATGGTAGAGCTAGTAAAAAATAAGTAATGCATTAGATAAAGTTTATATTGGGGTATTTAATATACATTCATGTGAAGGCACATGTTTGATATTTAATAGTGCCTAATACAGGGCTTGGTGTCCAATAAATAAATATTTGTTCAGTGAATGAATAAACAGGAATGATTGTTCCTACTTTTAGAGGAGAAAATAAAAATATTATAAAAATGAATAATTATCTGGAAAAAATTTTAAGTAATAAATCCAGAATATTTGATTTTCATAATATAGCTGTGTTAGTAAACTAGCAGATTAAGAATTCTTTTAGTTTGAATATGTCAGTTCCAGTAGGCTGAGAATTTCCCATCAGATGAGGCTTGCACAGTCCAAGATAACATGATTTGCTTCTTTGTAACAAGTACAGACCTTTGTAGCAGATGCATGATTTACCTGATGATTGTGTTATCAGTTTCACTTAAGCAAGCTCTTCTTTAAGTGTAGAATGCTTCTTGCTCTCCTATGAGGATCAAATATGACTATATACATAAGTTTTCTAATGTACTGTGCACGTGTCTTCATTTTTATTAATATTTTTCTGCCTGATTAGCCGCTGCTTGAAAGGTAATTTTAAGCCACTGCAAAGAAGTCTAATCCTTAAAGCATTGCTTGTAAGTGTCACTTTCTCTCTGAAGACTGAACTTTAAGTAATTTCCTCCTTCTTTTCTACCAAACAATAAGACCCTTGATTACCACAGTATAGATATTCAATAATATTTGCTGAATGATTGAGTAACTGAATAAAATATTTTTAAAAGTAGTTTAAAAATGGGTGTGTTTTTTTGTTGTTTGTTTCTGTTTTTTAATGGAAGACCCCATTTGTCCCAACCCTATTAAATATGCTGGTACTGAGAGAGAAGCCAACCTACTTTATTTTCACTTTAGCCTTTCCCAAGTTTGGTATAACTTTCTATAGAAACGGTTTTACTTTCTTATAGTAATGATGCTCAGTTTTATGTATGCTTGCCTCTCTCTCTCTCTCTCTCTCTCTCTCTCCCATCAATTACTATATTAATTGTCAATGACTTTGTATAAGAAATTTAAGTAGAAAAGTCACAAATATATAGATTATCACATAGCTTTTCTCTCTATATATGTATACATGACTTTTCTACTTAAATTTTCTATACAAAATCATTGCCATGGTCATTCATGGTATAGAGTTTAAATAACCAAAACATATTTTAAAAGCTGAAGTTTTAGACCACCCATCCCAAACTAAATAATTAACCTCACTCATTTGAGGAATCCAAGGAACAATGAGAACTGAGCAACGGAATAGAGACAGAGGAGGGATCAAAGGGATCAGAGGAAAAGAGGACAGAGGGAAAGAGGATGATAGGATGGGATAAACCTGAAGGGAAGGGGGTGGGGGGAGGGAGATGTTGATGGGAATATGAGGGATGGGGATGCATTCGGGGTGACCCTAGAATCTATGTAAACACAATTTTAAAAAAACAACAAAAAAACCCACAATGTCATAACTTGCATGTGCAAATAGTATTTGAAAGCATTGATACTGCATAATTTGAATTACAATATTTCCATTATTTTGCAGTGCTTATACATAAAATTTAGTAGCTTCTGAAATCCTAGTTTGATTATTGTTAACGTTGAAGAACAGTTTCACATTGTATAAATTGCTTTGCTTTTATTAAGGAAAATTTCAAACATAAGGAAAGTAGACAGAATAATATAATGAACCTCCATCAGTCAGCTTCAATAATTACCAATACATGGCCAACTTATTTCATCTATATTCTCTCTGTTGTTCCTCACCCAACTCCTACTGGAAAATTTTAGAGCAAATCCCAAGCAGCATATCTTTTAATCTATAAACACTTCAGTTTATAGAAACTGTTTTGAAAGAAGTATTTATCATGCCTTGTTTGTTTACTTTACTGGTATGTATAAGAATATTAGTCATCTTGATGTAGATATAAAATCAAATGTTGTCAACAAGGTAGTATTAGTACTTAGTCCTATACATTTTTTAAAGCAGCTTAACACAGAACAAATCTTTATTATCTTATAGTTTCAAGACTCCAAGCATGGTTCAACTGGATCCTTTGCTTTAGGATATCTCACAAAGCTGTAAGCAAAGTATTGGCTGGTGCTGGGGTCTCATTTGAGACTCAACCGGGAAAGTATCCACTTCCAAGATTTCATGGCACAGTCAGGACTCAGTTCCTTGTGGTTTGTTGGACTGAGGGCCTTAGTTCTTTGCTGGCTGTTTTCCAGAAGCTCACCTCATTTCCTTATCATACAGGCCTTCTTAACATTGCTACTTGCTTCATGAAAGCTAAGAAGGCAATAGAGAGAGAGTCTGCTAGCAAGAGAGATAGAAGGTACATTCTTATATAGTAATCATGGAAGTAACATCTATAATGTCTGCCACATTCTACCGGCTACAGGCAAGTCACACATCTCCCACACTTGAGAGGAGATGATAGCACAGGGTGTGAATGCCAGGAAATGGGATCATTGGTAGCATCTAAAAGCCAATGTATGCTGTGGCTGGATAGGTCAGTTGGTTGGAGCATTGTCCCCAAGCACAGAGGTTATGGGTTTGATCCCTGGTCAGGGCACATACAGGAACAGCTTGATGTTCTCCTCTCTCTCTCTCTCTCCCTTCCTCTCTCACTAAAATCAATACAAAAGAAAAATAAATAAATAAAAGCCAGTGTATTACACCTGAGATATTAGAGGATGATTGATAAGATCAAGGTTTAAAACAGCCTTGGTGCTATGCTCAAACACTCAAGAGCAGGGCTCTGCTAAGATTGCGGATGGCTAATAGGTGAACTGGGTACATTTCTTGGTCAATCTCCACTAATCTGATCAGCTGAACTAACAGATGCTTTCCACGCTATGTCTGTGCTCATTAATGCCCATGGTGACTGCACATGGGAGAGAAGAAGGCTTCTCTCAGGCCAGACTTGAGTATGTACCTCCAGTTGGATGGTATGCCTCAACACAGTTGGGTAGGTTGAGTTTGTACCTGTTTTAGTCCATTCTGGCTGCTATAACAAAATACCACAAACTACTGTGGCTTTTAAACAGGAAATTTATTTCTCACACTTCTGGAGACTGGAGGTCCAAGATGAAAGTGCCAGCATGGCCAGCACTCTTCTAGATTTCAGACTGCCAACTCCTCTGTTCTCACATGGTGAAATGGCTGAAAAAACTCTTTGGAGCCCTTTTTATGCAGGCACCAATCCTATCCGTGCAGGATCTTCCCTCATGGCCCCATCACCTCTCAAAGACCTCCCCTCATAATATGATCCATCTGGGAGGTTAGGATTTCAACACAAGAATTTTGAGGGGACACATTGAGACCATAGCAGTCCCCAAACCAGATAATAACAGTTATTGCAACTACATTTTTTTCTTTATTATTAACTTTTATGGGGAGACATTGATTAATTAGGGTACATAGATTCAGAGAAAACACCTCCAGGTTACTTTGACATTTCATTATAATGTATACCCATCACCCAAAGTCAAATCGTCTTCTGTCACTTTCTATCTGGTTTTCTTTGTGCCCCTCCCCTCTCCCACCCCTTCTCTCACTCCTCCCCCCCATAACCATCACACTCTTGTCCATGTTCCTGAGTCTCATTTTTATATCCCACCTATGTATGAAATCATATAATTCTTAGTTTTTTCTGATTTACTTATTTCACTCAGTATAATGTTATCAAGGTCCATCCATGTTGATGTAAATGATCCGATGTCATCATTTCTTATGGCTGAGTACTATTCCATAGTATATATGCACCATATTTTATTTATCCAGTCTTCTATTGAAGGGCTTTTTGGTTGTTTTCATGTCTTGGCCACTGTGAACAATGCTGCAATGGACATGGGGCTGCATGCATTTTTTCATACCAATGTTTTTGAGTTTTAAGGGTATATACCCAGTAGAGGGATTGCTGGGTCATATGGTAGTTCTATTTTTAATTTATTGAGAAACCACCATAATTTATTCCATACTGGTTGTACTACTTTACATTCTCACCAACAGTGAATGAGGGTTCCTTTTTCTCCACAGCCTCTACAACACTTGTTATTACCTGTCTTGTTGATAATAGCTAATCTAACAGGTGTGAGGTGGTACCACATTGTAGTTCTGATTTGCATTTTTCTAATAGCTAATGAATTATCCATGGCACCACCACAGGTTAGGTACTTATAGAAATTATTATAAAAAGACTCAAGTTATTAAAACATCTTTGTCAGTTTAGGTGTGGTTGAGATAGCTGTAAAGATATGAAAATCTAGAAATATTCTGCTCCCATGTTTCCTTATCAAAGTGTCTAAGTCATTTAATCATTTTAAATAAACAGAAACTGGAAATCAGATGCAGCATAGATGTGCTGTTTAAACAATAAAGGCAAGGGAAAAAAACTATCAGCATATTCACAATTAGAAAAAGAGCCTTGGCCTTAAATCAATAGATTGGTGAGCAAGTGTACAGGTTTAAGGTAGAGTAAATGTTCATGTATCTTTTTTCTTTCTTCTTTCTTTCTTTTTAAATAATTTTGTAGTGAACATTTATTGAACTCTTATATCAGACCTCACTATTGAGGAAGTCCATTTTTTATCCTGTGGGCATCCCAGGTAAGGACTTGTTTCCCATCTAGATTATATTTTGCTGTTTATTTTTCCAGGTGGTACCACCCATACTTGACCCATGACTTCCATTTTCCAAGCCCACAGTGGTAGGGTTTTTGGCTGGATAGCTGGCTTCATCCACCCATGGGCTTAAATGGGTGGAAATCCAGCTGATTGTCTTGTAGACCAAGCACACTTTTTTTCTCAGCTCAAATGTTTATCTAAGCTTGTGACAGGTTAAAAGTACTGGAGCCATTCATGTGCTTAGCAAAACATAACTGTGGATCCTAAAAAGAACCAAGGGTCTGAGATTATAGGCCTTAAGGATTTCAAATCTTGGTGTGTTCAGAAGCTCACCATTAGATCTGCCTGTCTGCAGTAAAGTCCTGTCAGATTTTTCAAAGAGATAATCATATAAAACCAGCTGTCTTTTTATGATCTGTCCTAATTATGTCTTTATTTTTGGTAAGTTTTATTGAGCTATATTTCACATACAATATGATCCCCCCCATTTTTATTTTTCCGAAGTGAGAAGTGGGAGGCAGTCAGACAGACTCCCGCATGTGCCCGACTGGGATCTACCTGGCATGCCCATCAGGGGATGATGCTCTGCCCATCTTTGGCGTTGTTCTGCCGGAGCCATTCTAGCGCCTGAGGCAGAGGCCATGGAGCCGTCCTCAGGGCCTGGGCCAACTTTGCTCCAATGGAGCCTTGGCTGCAGGAGGGGAAGTGAGAGATAGAGAGAAAGGAGAGGAGGAAGGGTGGAGAAGCAGATGGGCGCCTCTCCTGGGTGCCCTGGCCAGGAATAGAGCTCGGGATTTCCACACTCTGGTCTGATGCTGTACTGCTGAGCCAATTGGCCAGGGCCTGATTCATCCTTTTAATTTGTACAATTCAATGTTCTGTTATAACATTGAATGTGGATAATTATATCCACATTCTTGTATAACCATCACCACTAACTAATTTTAGAACATTTTCATCATCCAAAAGTAAAGCTTGTACCAATTAAGCAGTTGCTTTTCATTTTCTCTCTCTCCCAGCCTATGGCAAACACCAATCTTCTTTCTGTTTCTATGGATTTGCCTATTCTGGATAGAACACATAAAGAGAAACACAATAGGTTGCCTCTTATATCTGTTTTCTTTCACTTAGCCTAATATTTTGATATTCATCCATGTTGAAGCATGTATTAATATTTCATTTATTTTTATAGCTGAGTAATACTTCCACTGTATTGATGTACCACTTTTTGTTTATCCATTCTTCTGCTGGCCATCTAAATGGCCATTTAGATGGTTTCCACTTATTTCAAAAGGGATATGAATAATTCTGATATGAACATTCATGTACAAGTTTCTGTGAGACATGTTTTCATTTCTCTAGAAGTGAACTTGCTGTGTTATATAGTAAGTCTATGTTTAAACTGTCAAGGAATTCTGAGTGTGTTTTAATAGAAAATTGATTTTTAATTCTCAACATGTAAATTTTTTTACTTCATGGATTTATTAACCATCTAGTTTAATCTCACACTTGCATCCTTGTTGCTTATATATCCCATGATCATTGGTGGCTACTCAGGAAACAAAAACAAATTTAATTATTAACTTAATCAAAAATAAAATTAGACAACTGAAAGTAACAAAGATATATGTATAAATTTTGGGTAATTATACACTGGTCATTACTATTTAATTTATACATTGTCCTCTTTATGTTTAATTAGGTCAAACATTTTATTCTAATGAATTTGAATAATAATGAAACATTGAGTATGTTACTTATATCTCACTAGTTTCATTTCTGATGCTATTTTAGCAAGGCAGTCAAATGAAGTCATTGGACTTTAACCTTTTTTAAAATTTCTTTTTGCTGCAGTCTAGACTGCCAACATCTTTAAGTTCTTTTGATGTTGCCTGATTGGTCCATTTTCTTGAGTTGGATTTGCAAAGAAATGCTTGAGTTCCTTGTTCAAAATAATGTTTTAAATAGGAATGTAAAGGAACTGTCTGAATTAGCCAACAACTGGCCTCTTCCATTCTCTTCTTACCTTTACCCTAACTTGAAAACTAACCATCATACTTACCTCAGTCTAAACTCTCATGTTCCCCACAACGATAATGCTCATAGCATATGGGGTTAGGTAGATGGGTTGGGGTTCAAAACATGCAGAAAAGCAGGATTTACATTATGTATGAATCAAATGCCTCTGTGGATATTATGAACAAGCCCAAATTTCAAAGACCTTTTGGAATGGGCCAAATATCTCCATGGATGTTTTGGATAGGACCAAATGTCCTGCAAGGTGCTAATTATCTTGGAATTCAGGCAAAATTGTTGACTCTTGGATAAAATAAGAATGTTTCTATTAAGTTTTTATACTACCTAAATGCAAATGATTATAATGATACTATGATCCTTAAGTACATTCTGGAAGCATTATAATTTGGGCTTTTTATTCTTTTAGTAATTAGAAGCCAGCTGATAAAATGAGACTTTTACCAAATCTCACT
This sequence comes from Saccopteryx bilineata, assembly GCF_036850765.1. Taxonomy (NCBI): domain Eukaryota; kingdom Metazoa; phylum Chordata; class Mammalia; order Chiroptera; family Emballonuridae; genus Saccopteryx; species Saccopteryx bilineata. The sequence goes on along the minus strand of NC_089502.1, from coordinate 9,201,280 downwards.
CAATGTTAAAAAGCAAAGTTTCATAAACATAGCAGATTATTGCTCCACTTTTTATTTTATTTCATTTTAAAGCTATAAGTTTAGAGAATGTTTTAAAATATAGTAAAAAATAGTTAAATGCTTCCTACTAAAGCAGCTTCATCCCAGACATATCTGTTTCTGAGGCAGCAGTGACTATAGTTTACAACGAATCAGTCATGACAAGTCACCATTATCTATTTCATGCCAGTCCCTCTTCCTTTGACTCACATGAAATCCCAAAGTTTAAAAAAAATCTATTGTATGGGCCCTGGCCGGTTGGCTCAGTGGTAGAGCATCGGCCTGGCATGCAGGAGTCCCAGGTTCGATTCCCAACCAGGGCACACAGGAGAAGCGCCCATCTGCTTCTCCACTCCTCCACCTCTCCTTCCTCTCTGTCTCTCTCTTCCCCTCCCACAGCCGAGGCTCCATTGTAGGAAAGTTGGCCCGGACGCTGAGGGTGGCTCTGTGACCTCTGCCTCAGGCACTAGAATGGCTCTGGTTGCAACAGAGCAACACCCCAGATGGGCAGAGCATCGCCCCCCTGGTGGGCATGCTGAGTGGATCCTGGTTGGGTGCATGCAGGATTCTGTCTGACTGCCTCCCCATTTCCAACTTCAGAAAAATACAAAAAAAAAATCTATTGTACATATTACAAGACACCAGAAAAATGAGACCATCACCCTACAACTATTTTTTTTAAGTTTATACTTTTCTGATTATAAGGGTAATACATATTCATTGTGGAAAATCCAGAAAATCTAGAAAATAGTGCTCTTTGACTCACCAATTCCATTTCTAGGAATATATTCTTGCAAATAGGCTCAATGATTTGTAATGTGCATGGATGTTTACTGCAGCATTGTTTGTAACAGTAAAATACTGGAAAGAATAGAAATGTCCATCAAAAGGTAAATGGTTTAATTACAGTATCTCCTTGCTACAAAATCTATGCATCAGTTTAAAAAAGTGAGGTTAAAACTGACATGGAATGGTTCCTGTTGCATATATTTCTTTAAAATTAATTGAATCGTTATCTCAACCAGACATTGTTTTTCCTATTGAAGAGGCTGAGTCTTGATTGCTTAGCCAAAAGACATTGTCTTAAACCAGAACTACAGAGTTTTGACCAAGATAGTTTACAGAATAAACACAGTCCCTCATTGTGAATGGTAGATATTTTCTCTATCCATATAGTTTCCATTTTCTGCTTTCTTTCTGATGAGGTGGAAGATATCCTATTGTAATTTTTATCACAATAACACAAGCTTAAGGTTAAACATATGAAACAATACAAGCTTTTAATGACATGGACTAGTCCTCTGCCCAATCTTCTCAATTTTCAGGCATACTTCCTAGAAGTAACCATTTTTAAATCATTACTCTTTTAAAAAAATAATTTTATTGTGGTGACACTGGTTAACATATTTTACAGTTAACCATTACTCTTCTTAATTCTTCTGTTGCTAACCCACTTAATGCTAAATAGCACACACATCATTTAAAAAAATACTTGAAATTGTACCAAAATGTTTATATAGCAAAATATCAGTCTTTTGATATAGCCCCACAATTTCTACTCTTCCAGAAGTAATCAATTTCTTGTACTTTTTCTTATTTTGTTTAATGACTTAATGATACATTATTTAATAAGGTAATACATGGTTCAAAAATCAGAAGTATGAAAAAATATATACATTGACAAGTACGAATCTCTCTCCCTTTCCACCTTATTTTTACGTGCATTTTCCAGAATTTATAAAATATGTTTTTCTCTCCTTCGTTAGATGAAAGTTTCATACTCTAAACTCAATTCTTCATACTGCTTCTTTTTTATTATTCATTTTAGAGAGGAAGGCGGGACAGAGAGAGAGAGAGAGAGAGAGAGAGAGAGAGAGAAAGGGGGGAGGAGCAGAAAGCATCAACTCCCATATATGCCTTGACCAGACAAGTGCAGGGTTTTGAACCGGCAACCTCAGTGTTCCCAGGTTGAAGCTTTATTCATTGAACCACCAGAGGTCAGGCCATACTGCTTCTTAATATTTAAGAAAATATATTTTCAAATCAGTAGATAAAGAATTTTCTAATTTTTTAAACAGCTATATAATATTTCATTGGCTTGATGCACCATAATTTATTTAACCATGCTCTTACTGATGGACAGCTAGGTTGTTTTCAGTTTCTAATTGATATAGAATTTTTCAAATATAAGACCATAGACCTGACCATCTAAAAGGTTTAACTTAGGACATTTACTTTTCTATCTTATTTTTATTTATTTTAATGCAGTGACATTGATATATCAGGGTACATATGTTCTGAGAAAACATCTCCAGATTATTTTGACATTTCATTATGTTACATACCCCTCACCCAAAGTCAAATTGTCTTCCGTCACCTTCTATCTGGTATTCTTTGTGCCCCACCCCTCCTCCCACTGCATCTCTCTCCTTCCTCACCCCCTCTCCACCCCCCACCCCAACCCCTGTTACCATCACATTCTTGTCCATGTCTCTGAGTCTCATTTTTATGTCCCATCTATGTATGGAATCATATAGTTCTTAGTTTTTTCTGATTTACTTATTTCACTCTATATAATGTTATCAAGTTTCATCCATGGACCCAAGAAAGATGGAGTTGGCAGTCTGGGAGAGGGACTCAGCACAGGGATCCAGTTAACAGACCTGAAAATGACAGTGGAGTAGGCAGATGCACCGACTCCCAGCTCACACCACCAAACTAAATTATAAACTAATTTATGAACAATCAGTGTGAAAAACCAAATCTGGACTACAAGAACAACTTTCAAAAACCAAGGAGCAAAGAAGAAGCCACAACAAACCTGGTAGGGAGCACCTGAATCTCCCCTGCTCACAGGAAGGGGGCGAGGTGAGGCTGGGCTCTCACTCCAAAGAAAAGAGCACTCACTTTCCTGGTGACCAGGGAACGAGGTGTATTGAAAGGGCCCACTTGTCTTCCAAAAAGAAAGGAGAGAGGAAGAGAAGGATGGTGAGGGGGAGAGGAATACAGGTGATGACATGAAAAGCTGACTCATTCAGTGCTGGAGGCAGCCATAATTGGGGGAGGGGCTGATCCTTCCAAAAAGCAAAATACAAAAGTATTTCCCAGGTCACAGAGATACAGATATCTCTCCAGCTCCAATCAGCGCAACAAGACACAGCTGATAACAAGAAGTGCGGAGGAGAGGTAGTAACTCAGGTCTCCATGGAGATCTGAGATACACCTCTCCCTACTGAAGCTGAGAAAGCAACCGCCCCCAGAGAGATTAACTGGCAGAAGAGGACTTCAGAGCCTCAGGTCATATCCACCACATTCCTGGATACAATTTCAAATAAGCACCCCTGCTGAGATCAGCAAACAGGACAATCACCTGTTAAGAAAACAAACAAATCAAGACTTCAAAGCGGCCCAAATCCAAAAGTAAATTACAAATAATAGCTGACGCCAACCCAAGAAGACTTAGAAACAACACAAGTGAAAACTGGAGGCAGACAACACCAAGCCTAGACTCAATCAGCTCTACAAAGAAAACACCCAAACACACAGACACAATGAGAAAACAAAGAAGTGCAATCCAAATGAAACCACAAGAGAAACCTTCAGGAGATGAACTGAGTGATATGGAAATAATCAAACTTCCAGATGAGGAGTTTAAAATAATGATTGTAAGGATGCTTAGGGATCTTAGAACAACAATGGATGGTCATCACGAACATCTAAATAAAGAAATAGCAAGTATAATAAAGGATATTGAAATATTAAAAAAGAATCAGTTGAAGATGACAAATACAACATCAGAAATAAAGACCACAATGAAAGAAATTAAAAACAGAATGGATAGAGCTGAGGATCAAATCAGCGAGTTGGAGGACAACTGGAATGAAGGCATGAAAGCAGAGAAGAAAAAAGAAAAGAGACTCAAAAAGTCTGAGGAAACTCTTAGAGAGCTGTGTGACAACATAAAGAGAAATAACATCCGCATCATAGGGGTTCCTGAAGAAGAAGAAAAAGACCAAGGGATAGAGACTTTTTTCTATCATATCATAGCTGAAAACGTCCCCAAATTAATGGAAAAGAAACTCTCACAAATTCAAGAAGCACAGAGAACTCCACTAAAAAGAAACCCAAAGAAACATACACCAAAACACGTCATAATTAAAATACCAAAGCTAAGTGATAAAAAATATTAAAAGCTGTGAGAGAAAAAAAGGCTATCACCTACAAAGGAGCCCCCATAAGGATGACATCAGACTTCTCAACAGAAACACTTGAAGCCGGAAGGGAATGGCAATAAATATTCAAAGTAATGCAGAACAAGCACCTACAACCAAGACTACTTTATCCAGCAAGGCTATCATTTAAAATTGAAGGAGAAATAATAAGTTTCCCAGACAAAAATAAAAACTCAAGGAATTCATTACAACCAAACCAATGCTGCAGGAAATGTTAAGGGGCATGGTGTAAATAGATCAAAGTGGGAAAAGAATATAGCAAAAGAGGAATACAGCTTTAAAGAATAAAATGGCAATAAACAACTACATATCAATAATGACCTTAAATGTAAATGGATTAAATGATCCAATCAAAAGACATAGGGTAGCTGCATGGATAAGAAAACAGGACCCATACATATGTTGTCTACAAGACACACACTTTAAAACAAAAGATGCACATAGGTTGAAGGTAAAAGGGTAGAAAAAAAAACATTTCATGCAAATGGAAATGAAAAAAAAGCTGGGGTAGCAATACTTATATCAGACAAAATGGACTTTAAAACAAAGAATATAGTAAGAGATAAAGAAGGCCACTACATAATGATAAGGGGAGCAATCCAACAGGAGATATAACTATTATAAATATCTACACACCTAATATAGGAGTACCTAAATATATAAAGCAGACTTTGATGGATATAAAGAGTGAGATCAACAGCAACACTATAATAGTAGGGGATTTTAATACCCCACTGACATCACTAGATAGATTCTCAAGAAAGAAAATTAACAAAGAAACAGCAGACTTAAATGACACACTAGATCAACTCGATTTAATAGATATCTTCAGAACCTTTCACCATAAAGCAGCAGAATATACATTCTTTTCAAGTGCTCATGGTACATTCTCTAAGATAGACCACATGTTAGGGCACAAAAGTGCTCTCAACAAATTAAAGAAGATTGAAATCATATCAAGGATTTTCTCTGATCACAATGGCTTGAAACTAGAAATCAACCACAACAGAAAAGCTCAAAAATTCTCAAACACATGGAAACTAAATAGCAGGTTGTTAAATAATGAATGGATTAAGAATGAGATCAAAGAAGAAATAAAAAAAATTCCTAGAAATGAATGATAATGAGCATACAACAATTCAAATTTTATGGGACACAGCAAAAGGAGTACTGAGAGGGAAGTTCATAGGACTACAGGCACACTTTAAGAAGCTAGAAAAAGCTCAAATAAATAACTTAAGCCTGCATCTAAAAGAACTAGAAAAAGAACAGCAAGTAAAGCCCAAATGTAGTAGAAGGAAGGAAATAATAAAGATCAGAGCAGAAATAAATGACAAAGAGACTAAAGAAACAATACAGGGGATCAATAAAACTAGGATCTGGTTCTTTGAAAAGGCAAACAAGATTGATGAACCTTTAACTAGACTCACCAAGAAAAAGAGAGAGAGGACTCAAATAAATAAAATTAGAAATGAGAGAGGAGAAATAACAACTGACACAACAGAAATACAAAGGATTGTAAGAAAATACTATGAAGAACTGTATGCCAAAAAACTAGACAACCTAGATGAAATGGACAAATTCCTTGAAACATACGATCTTCCAAAAATCAATCTGGAAGAATCAGAAAACCTAAACAGACGATTATAACAAATGAGATCAAAACAGTTATCAAAAAACTCCCAAAAAAGAAAAGTCCCGGGCCAGATGGCTTCACAAGTGAATTCTACCAAATATTCAAAGAAGAACTAACTCCTATCCTTCTCAAACTATTTCAAAAAATTCAAGAGGAACGAAGACTTCCAAGCTCCTTTTATGAGGCGAGCATAATTCTGATTCCAAAACTAGGCAAAGACAACACAAAGAAAGAAAATTATAGGCCAATATCCCTGATGAATATAGATGCTAAAATCCTCAACAAAATATTAGCAAACCGGATCCAACAATATATGGAAAAAATCATATACCAGGATCAAGTGGGATTTATTCTGGGGAAGCAAGGCTGGTACAATATTCACAAATCTATCAATGTTATTCATCACTTAAACAAAAGGAAGGAGAAAAACCACATGATAATTTCAATAGAAGCAGAAAAAGCATTTGATAAAATCCAGCACCCATTTATGATCAAAACTCTCAGCAAAGTGGGAATACAGGGAACATACCTCAACATGATAAAGGCCATCTATGACAAACCCACAGCCAACATCATACTCAATGGGCAAAAATTAAAAGCAATCCCCTTAAGATCAGGAACAAGGCAAGAGTGCCCCCTTTCACCACTCTTATTCAACATAGTTATGGAAGCCCTAGCCACAGCAATCAGACAAGAAGAAATAAAAGGCATCCAAATTGGAAAAGAAGAAATAAAACTATCATTAATTGCTGATGACATGATTCTGTATGTAGAAAACCTTTAGTCTCAGTCAAAAAACTACTAGAACTGATAAATGAATTCAGCAAGCTGGAAGAATATAAAATTACTCTTCAGAAATCAGTGGCATTTTTATACACCAATAAGAGGCTGCCTGAAAGAGAAATTAAGGAAACAATCCCCTTCACTATTGCAACAACAACAAAATATTAACATACCTAGGAGTAAATTTAAACAAAGAAGTAAAGACTTGTACTCGAAAAATTGTAAAACATTAGAGAAAAAATTAAGGAAGATACAAACAAGTGGAAACATATACATTCTTCATGGATAGGAAGAATAAACATCATTAAAATATCTGTATTACCCAAAGCAATATACTTCCTATTAAAATACCAGTGGCATACTTCAAAAATATAAAACAAATATTACAAAAAGTTTTATGGAACCCAAAAAGAACATGAATAGTCTCAGCAATCTTGAAAATGAAGAATAAAGTAGGAGGTATCACACTTCCTGATATCAAGTTATACTACAAGGTCATTGTACTCAAAACAGCTTTATACTGGCAAAGGAACAGGCATACAGATCAATGAAACAGAACAGAGAACCCAGAAATAAACCCACGCCTTTATGGTCAATTGATATTTGACAAAGGAAGTAAGTGCATACAATGGAGTAAAGACAGTCTCTTTTATAAATGGTGCTGGAAAATTGGACAGGTACATGCAAAATAATGAAACTAGACCACCAACTTACACCAGTCACAAAAATAAACTCAAAATGGATAAAAGACAAATGTAAGTCGTGAAACCATAAGCATCTTAGAAGAAAACATAGGAAGTAAGCTCACTGACATCTCTTGCAACTATATATTTGCTGATTTATCTCCAAGGGCAAGTGAAATAAAGGACAGGATAAACAAATGGGACTACATCAAACTAAAAAGCTTTCTCACAGCTAAAGACACCATGAACAAAATAAAAAGACAAACTACACAATGGGAGAACATATTCGCCAATACATCTGCTAAGGAGTTTATTAACAAAATTTATAAAGAGCTTCTAAAACTCAACACCAGGATGATAAATAATCCAATCCAAATGGGCAAAAGAACTGAATACACACTTCTCCAAAGAGGACATACAAATAGCCAATAGGCATATTAAAAAAATGTTCAACATCACTAATCATCAGAGAAATGCAAATTAAAACCATAATGAGATACCACCTCACACCAGTCAAAATGGTGCTCATTAACAATTCAACACCCAATAAGTGCTAGAGAGGATGTGGAGAAAAGGGAACCCTCCTGCACTGCTGGTGGGAATGCAGACTGGTGCAGCCACTGTGGAGAACTGTATGGCATTTCCTCAAAAAATTAAAAATGGAATTGCCTTTTGACCCAGCTATCCCACTTTTAGGAATATACCCTAAGAACACCAAATCACTGATCCAAAAGAAGGTATGCATCCCCATGTTTATTGTAGCATTTTTTTTTTTACAATAGCCAAGATCTGGAAACAGCCCAAGTGTCTGTCAGTGGATGAGGGGATTATAAAGCTGCGATACATATACACAGTGAAATACTACATGGCAATGAAAAAGGAATGAATCTTACCCTTTGTGACAACAAAGGCCCTGGGCACTGAGGATAGCTCAGGTTGGGCCAAGTGTGTGAGCCTCAGGTGGTAAAATTGGCTCAATCAATTAGAGTATCAGCCCTAGGTGAGGTAGCCAGGTAGATCCTGATGGGGTGCATATGAGAATCTGTCTCTCAATTTCCCCTTCTTTCACTTAAAAAATAATAGAAAGAAATACTAAAGAGATGCCTTCCAATTGATAAAGAAAATACACTAGACAGTAACTCTCATCAACATGGATAAATAAAGAGCACCAGTAAAAGTAACTGCATAGGTAAATATAAAAAATAACCAAATATATGTTTTGTTTGTAACATTGTTCTCATTTTATCTGATTTAAAGGTAATGGCATAAAGCAATAATTATGAAATCCTGTTAATATGCTTATAATGTATAAGTATGTAATTTGTATGACAGTAAGCACAATGTAGGGGAAGGAAACAAGTTGCATATGAATAATGTTTTTCTTTTTCTGTGACAGACAGAGAGACAGAGAGAGGGACAGATAGGGACAGAAAGACATGAAGGGAGAAAGATGAGAAGCATCAATTCTTTGTTGCAGCACATTAGTTGTTCATTGTTTGATTTCTCATATGTGCCTTGATTGGGAAGTTACACCAGAGCAAGAGACCACTTGCTCTAGCCAGCAACCTTGGGCTCAAACTAGCGAGCCTACGGTCAAGCCAGATGAGCCCACATTCAAGCTGGTAACCTCGGAATTTTGAACTTGGGTCCTCTGCTTCCCAGTCTGTTGCTCTATCCACTGCGCCACTGCCTGGTCAGTCTAAATAATGTTTTTCTACAGCACTAAAATTGTTATTATTAATCCAAAGTAAATCATTATAAATTAAGATGTTAATTATATTCCCTGAAGCAGCCACTAAGAAAATCAATTTTAAAATACCTATAATAAGAGAAATGACAAGGGAATTAAAATAATACACTAGATAATATTTTGTAACCAAAAAAAAAAAGTAGTAATGAAAGGATAGAGGAGTAAAAAAGGATAAACCATGTAGAAAACCAATAGAAAATTTGCAAATGTAAATTCTACCTTGTAGTAATTGACTCTAAATGGATTAAACATGCCTCCCAAAGACAGGGATTGGCAGAATAGGTGAGAAAAAATTATCTGAGTATATGCTGATGACAAGAGACACACTTATATTCAAGATACAAATAGGTTGAAAGTAAAAAGGTGAAAAAATATACCTTGCAATCAACACCAATAGAAAGCTAGAGTGGCTATGTTGATATCAGACAAAATAAACTAAGTAAAAATGATTGCTACACAAAAATACATTTTATAACAATAAAAGATTTAATTTAGCCTGGCCTGTGGTGGCGCAGTGGATAGAGCATTTACCTGGAATGCCAAGGCCGCTGGTTTGAAACCCTGAGCTTGCCTGGTCAGGGCACATACGACAAGCAACCAATGAACAACTAAAGTGAAGCAACTATGAGTTGATACTTATCGCTCATCCCCTCTGTAAAATCAATAAACATAAAATCTTTAAAAAAGGTTTGGTCAACATAAAAAATCAATAAATTTAATATACCATATTAATAGAAGAAAAGACAAAAATGACATAATCATTTCAAAGAAAACATTGAACAAAACCTAACATCCTTTCATGATAAAAACAAAAATCCCACTCAGCTGTAGTAATAAAAGAATGTTTTCAACCTGATAAAGGACATCTGTGAAAATAATTTTATTAATCAATGTTACCTCAATAAATTTAATTTTAAAAATAAAAAATAAAAAAATATATTGCTAACATCATATTTAATGGTGAAATACTGAAAACTTGCTCCCTAAAACCTGGAACAAAACAAGGATGTCCACTCTTGTTTTTTCTATTCAACATTATGTTAAAGGCTCTCTCTAGAGCAATTATGCAAATAAAAGAAATAGAAGGCATCCAGATTGCAAAGGAAGAATTAAAACATTCTAGTTGCATGTAACTAAAGTATGTATAGAGGACTTCACAAACTGTTCTATTGTGGAGAATAAACCAGTGCAGCAAGGTTTGAAGAAACAAGATCTCCACAAGGGTATTTCAATACACAAGCAATGAACAATATGAAAGTGAAACAAAAAAAATTCCAGCCTGACTGATGGTGGCATAATGGATAGAACTTTGACCTGGAATGCTGAGGTCCCAGGTTCAAAACCTAGAGTTGTCTGGCTTGAGCACAGGCTCACCAGCTTGAGCACAGGGTCACCAGCTTGAGGATAGAATTATCAACATGATCCCATGGTCACTGGCTTGAGCCCAAATGTCACTGACCTGAATCTCAAGGTCATTGGCTTGAGCCCAAGGCCAATGGCTTGAGCAAGGAGTCATTGGCTCAGTTGGAGCCACCCCTCACAGCCAAGGGATACAGGAGAAACAACCAACAAACAACAACAAAATTTGCTGCAACTGTGAGTTGATGTTTCTCATCTCTCTCCCTTTCTCTCTCTCTCTCTCTCTCTCTCTCTTCTCTCTCAAAAATCCAATTATAAGAGCATTAAAAAATTAAAAACAATAAATTTGACTAGGAACTATAAATATTGTACACTGATAACTAAAATACATTGTTGAAAGAAATTAAAGAAGACCTAAACAAATGGAAAACATCTCATATTCATGGATTAAAAGACATATTAGTGTAAGATTTTAAATACTCCCTAAGTTGATCAACAGAAAGAATGCAATTCTTATCAAAATTCCAGTTGACTTTTCTACAGAAATAGACAACTTCATCTTAAAATTAGTATGGAAGTGCAAAGGAAACAGTATAGTCAAAACAATCTTGGAAAAGAACAATGTTTAATTTATACTTCCTAACTTCAAAACTTACTAAGCTATATAGTATGGTACTAGCACAAGGAGAGATGGAAGAGAATCGAGAGTCCAGAAATAAATCTATTCATCTATGGTCAACTAATTTTTGAGAAGGGTATGAAGAACATTCAATGGAGAAAAAACAGTATTTTCAATAAATGAGGTTTGGACAACTGGATACTAACAAGCAAAAAAAATTAAGTTGTATCTCCACTTCATACCATAGTTTAAAAATTAACTCAAAGTAGATTAAAGATATAAATGTAGCCTGACCAGGTGGTGGCATAGTGGACAGAGGGTCGGACTGGGACATGAAGGAACCAGGTTGAAAACCCCGAGGTCGCCAGCTTGAGCGCAGGCTCATCTGGATTGAGCATGGGTTTACCAGCTTGAGCACCAGGTCACTAATTTGAGCGTGGGATCATAGACATGACCCCATGATCACTTCCTTGAGCCCAGAGATCACTGGCTTGAAGCCCAGGTTGCTGGCTTGAGCCCAAGGTCACTGGTTTCTCAGCAAGGGGCCACTCACTCTGCTGTAGCCCCCAGGTCAAGGCACATATGAGAAAGCAATCAATAAACAATGAAGGTGCTGCAATGAAGAATTAATGCTTCTCATCTCTCTCCCTCCCTGTCTGTCAGTCCCTATCTGTCCCTCTCTCTAACTCTCTTTCTGTCTCTGTCAAAAATAAATAAATAAATCTAAATATAAGAGCTATAAATATAAATGTCTTAGAATAAAATTTCATAACCTTAAATTTGCAGGATTTTGAGATATGACAACAAAAGCACATGAGAAAAAATACATAAATTGGACTTATTCAAAATTTAAAACTTTTGTGCATCAAAGAACCCTATCAAGAAAGTCAAAAGACAATTTAGAAAATGGGAGAAAACTTTTGCAAACTATATATCTGATAAAGTTGTAGCATCCAGAAAATATAATGAACACTTCCAACTCAGCAACAAAAAGATGAACCCAATAAGAAACAGGCACTGAAGTCTGACTTGTGGTGGCGCAGTGGTTAAAGCGTTGACCTGAAATGCTGAGGTCACAGGTTTGAAACCCCGAGCTTGTCAGGTCAAGGCACATATGACAAGCAATGAACAACTAAAGTGAAGTAACTATGAATTGATACTTCTCACTCTACACACCAATAAAATAAAATAAAAATAAAGAAGAAATAGGCACTAAATCTGAACAAACATTTCCCCAAAGAAAACATAAATGGCGAAAATGTACATGAAAAGATACCTTGGCCTGACCTGTAGTGGCGCAGTGGATAAAGCATCGATCTGGAACACTGAGGTGGCCTGTTTGAAACCCTGGGCTTACCTGGTCAAAGCACATATGGGAGTTGATGCTTTCTGCTCCTCCCCCTTTCTCTCTCTCTCTTTCTCTCTCTCTTTTTCTTCTCCCCTCTCTCTCTCTGAAAAATGAATAAATAAAATATAAAAGAAAGACTATAAAAATATTTTTAAAAAAGATACTTGGGAATGAAAAGAGATTTTGTATGGAACATGGTCGGTACGATGTAGGGCAGGGGTAGTCAACCTTTTTATACCTACCGCCCACTTTTGTATCTCTGTTAGTAGTAAAATTTTCTAACCACCCACCAATTCCACAGTAATGGTGATTTATAAAGTAGGGAAGTAACTTTACTTTATAAAATTTATAAAGCAGAGTGACAGCAAGTTAAAGCATATAATAATAATTACTTACCAAGTACATTATGTCGAATTTTAGCTAAGTTTGGCAGAATAAATCTTTATAAAACAACTTACTATAGTTAAATCTATCTTTTTATTTATACTTTGGTTGCTCTGCTACCACCCACCATGAAAGCTGGAATGCGCAATAGTGGGCTGTAGGGACCAGGTTGACTACCACTGAGTATGGTGTAGGGTGTTATATTGAGTGGAACACTTGAAACCATGTCAACACAATAAATTAAAATTAGCCTGACCAGGCAGTGGTGCAGTGGGTAGAGCAGTGACTAGAACACAGAGGATCCGGGTTCAAAACCTCAAGGTTACCAGCTTGAGCATGGGATCATAGACATGACCCATGGTCACTGGATTGAGCTCAAAGATTGCTGGCTTGAGCAAGGGGTCACTCAGTCTGCTGTAGCCCCCTGGTCAAGGCACATATGAGAAAACAATCAATGAACAACTAAGAGGCTGCAACAAAGGATTGTTGCTTCTTATCTCTCTCCCTTCCTGTCTGTCTCCATCTGTTTCTCTCTCTGTTTCTGTCACAAAAACAATTAAGATTAAAAAAGAACAAAATAGAGAGATGATGTCAGAGTAATGGCGGGGTAGGAAGCGATACCAATAAATCTCCCCCCAAACTCAACAAGATCTTCAAGCAGAAACAGAAAAACCTATACTTGGAGCTTCCAGATGCTTCGCAATACACCCAAAGGTATGATTGAGTGAAAAATTGGCTAAATATATAACCAAACCCCGAAGGAAATAGGGAGTAAGAAATGCTCTGCCTTCCTCACTAACCTAAACAGGGTGGCTTTCTCTGGTAACTGTTAATATAGAAACTGAGGCAGGCAAAGGGGGTGAATAGATCCAGGCCGTGACACAAACGGCCAAACCAGGCTGTGGCACGGAGATCCAAGCCGAGGAAAGTCTGATCCTGTGGCAACCCGGGAAATACAAGCTAACACTAGCGCCAAACCCAAACAAAGAAAGACAAGCGGAGCAGCCATTTTACCCGGTCTCCTGGTCAGTGCGCAGTTAGTGGGCGAGAATTTCTTCCTAGGCCCCGAGAGTGGGTGCCCGTGTTGCCCCATGGAGAGGCAGGGTCAGAGGCCTTTCTGTGGGCCAAGGGCAGAGTCTCTGGGCAGCCCCAGCGCCCTGGGAAAGCCACGCATGGGAGGGAGTGAGAACTAATTCCAATGGTGGAGATTTTCCGTGCTGGAGGGTGTTTCACTCAGAGGGAAACGCGGCCAGCCTCATATCCTGGTTTGCGAGCCCAGATAAGGAGTGAGCAATTCCTCCAAGTGCCTCGGCAGTGCGCGCCCATGTTATTGCACAGAGGGGCAGAGTCAGGGGCCTTTGTGTGGGCCAAAGCGGAATCTCGGGCTGCCCCAGCGCCTTGCAAAAGCCGTGCACAGGGACAGAGCGAGACTCAATTCCAACGCTGCAACTTTTCCCTGCAGTTGGGGGATTCACTCAGAGCATGAGACTGCTGGCCGGATATCCTGGTTGCAGACAGTGAGTGAGAGTTTCCTCCAAGCGCCCCGGAAGTGGGCGCCCGCTTGTGTTACCAGAAAGAGTGGCAGAGCCAGAGGTCTTTGAGTGGGCGGAAAGCCCGCCTGATTATGCTAGCAGCTCTGACTGACTGAGCCTTACCCAGAGCCCTGTGCTGAGTGGAAATAAAGTGGTGAGTTGCCAGCTCTTTGAGCCTCTTACTATCCAGGCAGAGGCAGCAGCAACCTCATAGCTGGATTCTCAGGCTACTAATTGAGGAAGGAAAGACTAGGAGAAAGGCTCCAGGAACACGGACTCTCTCACTGTTGGAGCCTATAAATGCTAATGAGCTTCGACTGCCAACGAGACTAAAGTACAATACATGACATTGCCATAGAGACTTATCAACTGCAAACCTCTACCTGAGCGTGCCAAACGGGCAGAACCCGGGGTACAGAGTCACCGACCAGGAAGAGGGAGAGAAAAGAAAAAGCAAGAAGATAATCTCTCAAAATCAAGAATAATCTGCAGACTTTATAACCTATCCCATTTTATTATATTTGTTCATTTGTTTCTCTTATCTTCATTCTTGATACTTTTTTTTCCTCCTCCAATTTGGCCGATTAACTATCTACCGGTCTTACTCTCTTCTCTCCTTGAACTACACTACCCATAAGTGTTACATCTCCCATTATCTTTTCTCTTCTCTTCCTTTCTCTCTATGAAGGTTGCACTCCAAAACCCTTAACTTTCTCTCTCCTTTCTTTTGTCTTCTTTTAGTGGTTCCCTCTTTTTTTCTCTCTCTCTCTTTCTTTTCTCCCTCTATATTAGTTTCTTCCTATCTCCTTTACATCTCCTCTCATTCAAACCTCAATAACAAACAAATTATCTTATCTGGGACTCAAACTTATGTTTGTGGCATTTTGGGGGGGTTTTACTTCACCTTTTTAACTCACTAGCAGTGCTCCCATCCCTGGCTCTCCATATTATCTAGTTCTTATTCCACTAAATACACTAGTAATTTTTTAATTTGTCCCCCCATTTTTCCATTTTCCTCTTATTCCTCTCATCATAACTCTTAGACAACCAACACCTAAAAGCAAATCATTTTATTCTTGACACAAATTTTTTCCTTATTTGCTTTTTGTGGGTCCATACGCTCTTTTTTTTCCTTTTTTCTTTTTTTTCTTTTCTTTTTTTTTTTTTGCCCCTTTATTACTTTTCCCCAATTCAGGCCCTCCATCACAGGCATTATTTGTTATAATTCACAGTCCATCACAAGATTTTCTCAAGAAAGAGGGGAGAGGAGAGGAAAGGAAAAAAGGAGGGGGGGGGATAATTTCCTTTTTTTTTAATTTTTATTTTATTTTATTTTTCTTTATTTCATTATTAATTTTTTTTAAAAAAACAACTCTTTTCAATTTTTTATTTTTTTATTATTTTTTTAACTTTTTATTCTTTATTAAATCTCATTAATACTATCAACAAAACCACCCTCAGATGCCATTAAGGAAGAGAAAATTGAATATCATGGATACAAAAGAAAGAGAGGTAACACAGCTAGATGAGGAAAAATCTATGGAGAAAAAATTTAATATATTGGAAACCTTGGAGCTAAATGACAGAGAATTCAAGATAGAAATCCTAAAAATCCTCCGAGATATACAAGAAAACACAGAAAGGCAATTTAGGGAGCTCAGAAAACAACTCAATGAACACAAAGAATATATGTCCAAGGAAATTGAAACTATAAAAACAAATCAGAGATGAAAAACTCAATTCACGAGCTGAAAAACGAAGTAACGAGCTCAGCTAATAGAACAGGTCAGATAGAAGAGAGGATTAGTGAAATAGAAGACAAGCAACTTGAGGCACAACAGAGAGAAGAAGAAAGAGACTCAAAAATTAAAAAAAAATGAGATAGCCCTACAAGAATTATCTGACTCCATCAAAAAGAATAACATAAGAATAATAGGTATATCAGAGGGAGAAGAGAGAGAAAATGGAATGGAGAACATACTCAAACAAATAATAGATGAGAACTTCCCAAGCCTGTGGAAAGAACTAAAGCCTCAAGTTCAAGAAGCAAACAGAACTTCGAGTTTTCTTAACCCCAAAAAACCTACTTCAAGGCATATCATAATGAAATTGACACAAACCAACAGCAAAGAAAAAATTCTCAAGGGAGCCAGGGAAAAGAAGAATACAACATATAAAGGAAGGCCCATTAGATTATCATTAGATTTCTCAGCAGAAACTCTACAAGCTAGAAGAGAGTGGACCCCAATATTTAAAGTCCTGAAAGAGAGGAACTTTCAGCCACGAATACTATACCCATCAAAGCTATCCTTCAAATACAAAAGAGAAATAAAAACATTCACAGATACAGAAAAGATGAGGGAATTTATCATCAGAAAACCCCCACTCCAGGAATTACTAAAGGGGGTTCTCCAATCAGATACAAAGAATAAAAAAAAAAAGAGCCACAAGTAAAAGCTCCAAGAAGAACACAATAAAACCAAATTTAAACTGTGACAACAACAAAAAGAAAGAGGGGCAGAAGATGGAGATTAACATTAGCAAAGGACGATGCAGTGCAAAAGTACTCAAAAAATAGTTCGCTACAATGAACAGGGTAGGGACCCTTTTCATTACTCAAAGGTAACCACCATTGAAAAAACCACCACAGAAGCACATGAGATAAAAAAGATAGCAACAGAGGAAAGATGTATGGAATACAACCAAATAAAAACAAAAGATAGAAAAATGAAAGAGAAGGATCAAACAAGACACAAAACTAACAGAAAGCAAGATATCAAATGGCAATAGGGAACTCACAAGTATCAATAATTACACTAAATGTAAACGGATTAAACTCACCAATAAAAAGGCACAGAGTAGCAGAATGGATTAAAAAAGAAAATCCAACTGTATGCTGCCTACAGGAAACTCATCTAAGTAACAAGGATAAAAACAAATTCAAAGTGAAAGGCTGGAAAACAATACTCCAAGCAAATAACATCCAAAAAAAAGCAGGTGTAGCAATACTCATATCAGATAATGCTGACTACAAGACAGGAAAAGTAGTCAGAGACAAAAATGGCCATTTCATAATGGCTAAGGGGACACTGAATCAAGAAGACATAACAATTCTTAATATATATGCACCAAACCAAGGAGCACCAAAATATATAAGACAGCTACTTATTGACCTTAAAACAAAAACTGACAAAAATACAATCATACTTGGAGACCTCAATATACCGCTGACGGCTCTAGATCGGTCATCCAAACAGAGAATCAACAAAGACATAGTGGCCTTAAACAAAACACTAGAGCACCTGGATATGATAGACATCTACAGGACATTTCATCCCAAAGTGACTGAGTATACATTTTTCTCCAGTGTACATGGATCATTCTCAAGAATTGACCATATGTTGGGCCACAAAAACAACATCAGCAAATTCAGAAAAATTGAAGTTATACTAAGCATATTTTCTGATCATAAAGCCTTGAAACTAGAATTCAACTGCAAAAAAGAGGAAAAAAATCCCACAAAAATGTGGAAACTAAACAACATACTTTTAAAAATGAATGGGTCAAAGAAGAAATAAGTGCAGAGATCAAAAGATATATACAGACTAATGAAAATGACAATACGACATATCAGAATCTATGGGATGCAGCAAAAGCAGTGATAAGAGGGAAGTTCATATCACTTCAGGCATATATGAACAAACAAGAGAGAGCCCAAGTGAACCACTTAACTTCCCACCTTAAGGAACTAGAAAAAGAAGAACAAAGACAACCCAAAACCAGCCGAAGAAAGGAGATAATAAAAATCAGAGCAGAAATAAATGAAATAGAGAACAGAAAAACTATAGAAAAAATTAATAGAACAAGGAGCTGGTTCTTTGAAAAGATCAACAAAATTGACAAACCCTTGGCAAGACTTACCAAGGAAAAAAGAGAAAGAACTCATATAAACAAAATCCAAAATGAAAGAGGAGAAATCACCACGGACACCGTAGATATACAAAGAATTATTGTAGAATACTATGAAAAACTTTATGCCACTAAATTCAACAACCTAGAAGAAATGGATAAATTCCTAGAACAATACAACCTTCCTAGACTGAGTCAAGAAGAAGCAGAAAGCCTAAACAGACCTATCAGTAGAGAAGAAATAGAAAAAACCATTAAAAAACCTCCCCAAAAATAAAAGTCCAGGCCCTGACGACTATACCAGCGAATTTTATCAAACATTCAAAGAAGACTTGGTTCCTATTCTACTCAAAGTCTTCTAAAAAATTGAAGAAGAAGCAATACTTCCAAACACATTTTATGAGACAAACATAACCCTCATACCAAAACCAGGCAAAAATGGCACAAAAAAAGAAAACTACAGACCAATATCTCTAATGAATACAGATGCTAAAATACTAAACAAAATACTAGCAAATCGAATACAACAACATATTAAAAAAATAATACATCATGATCAAGTGGGATTCATCCCAGAATCTCAAGGATGGTTCAACATACGTAAAACGGTTAACATAATACACCATATCAACAAAACAAAGAACAAAAACCACATGATCTTATCAATAGACTCAGAAAAGGCTTTCGATAAAATACAACACAATTTTATGTTTAAGACTCTCAACAAAATGGGTATAGAAGGAAAATATCTCAACATGATAAAGGCCATATATGATAAACCATCAGCTAACATCATATTAAATGGCACTAAACTGAAGGCTTTCCCCCTTAAATCAGGAACAAGACAGGCTTGTCCACTCTCTCCACTCTTATTTAATGTGGTACTAGAGGTTCTATCCAGAGCAATCAGACAAGACAAAGAAATAAAAGGCATCCATATCGGAAAAGAAGAAGTAAAGGTATCACTTTTTGCAGATGATATGATCCTATACATCGAAAACCCCAAAGAATCCACAAAAAGACTACTAGAAACAATAAGCCAATACAGTAAGGTCGCAGGATACAAAATTAACATACAGAAGTCAATAGCCTTTCTATATGCCAACAATGAAACAACTGAGAAGGAACTCAAAAGAATAATCCCCTTCACGATTGCAACAAAAAATAAAATACTTAGGAATAAACATAACAAAGAATGTAAAGGACTTATATAATGAAAACTATAAACCATTGTTAAGGGAAATCGAAAAAGATATAATGAGATGGAAGAATATACCTTGTTCTTGGCTAGGAAGAATAAATATAATCAAGATTGCTATATTACCCAAAGCAATATACAAATTTAATGCAATTCCCATCAAACTTCTAATGACGTTTTTTAAAGAAATAGAGCAAAAAATCATCAGATTTATATGGAACTATAAAAAACCTCGAATAGCCAAAGCAATCCTAAAGAAAAAGAATGAAGCTGGGGCCATTACAATACCTGACTTCAAACTCTATTATAGGGCCACGACAATCAAAACAGCATGGTATTGGCAGAAAAATAGACACTCAGACCAATGGAACAGAATAGAAAGTCCAGAAATAAAACCACATATATATAGTCAAATAATTTTTGATAAAGGGGCCAACAACACACAATGGAGAAAAGAAAGCCTCTTCAATAAATGGTGCTGGGAAAACTGGAAAGCCACATGCAAAAGAATGAAACTGGACTACAGTCTCTCCCCCTGTACAAAAATTAACTCAAAATGGATCAAAGATCTAAATATAAGACCTGAAACAATTAAGTACATAGAAGAAGACATAGGTACTCAACTCATGGACCTGGGTTTTAAAGAGCATTTTATGAATTTGACTCCAATGGCAAGAGAAGTGAAGGCAAAACTTAATGAATGGGACTACATCAGACTAAGAAGTTTTTGCTCAGCAAGAGAAACTGATAACAAAATACACAGAAAGCCAACTAAATGGGAAATGATTTTTTCAAACAGCAGCTCAGATAAGGGCCTAATATCCAAAATATACAAAGAACTCATAAAACTCAACAACAAACAAACAATCCAATAAAAAAATGGGAAGAGAATATGAATAGACACTTCTCCCAGGAAGAAATACAAATGGCCAACAGATATATGAAAAGATGCTCATCTTCTTTAGCTATTAGAGAAATGCAAATCAAAACGGCAATGAGATACCACCTCACACCTGTTCGATTAGCTATTATTAGCAAGTCAGGTAATAGCAAATGTTGGAGAGGCTGTGGAGAAAAAGGAACCCTCATACACTGTTGGTGGGAATGTAAAGTAGTACAACCATTATGGAAGAAAGTATGGTGGTTCCTCAAAAAACTGAAAATAGAACTACCTTATGACCCAGCAATCCCTCTACTGGGTATATATCCCAAAAACTCAGAAACATTGATACGTAAAGACACATGCAGCCCCATGTTTATTGCAGCATTGTTCACAGTGGCCAGGACATGGAAACAACCAAAAAGCCCATCAATAGATGACTGGATAAAGAAGATGTGGCACATATACACTATGGAATACTACTCAGCCATAAGAAATGATGACATCGGAACATTTACAGCAAAATGGTGGGATCTTGATAACATGATACGAAGCGAAATAAGTAAATCAGAAAAAAACAGGAACTGTATTATTCCATACGTAGGTGGGACATAATAGTGAAACTAAGAGACATTGATAAGAGTGTGGTGGTTACGGGGGTCGGAAGGAATGGGAGCGGGATAGGGGGTGGGGAGGGGCACAAAGGAAACAAGATAGAAGGTGACAGAGGACAATCTGACTTTGGGTGGTGGGTATGCAACATAATTGAACGACAAGATAACCTGGACTTGTTATCTTTGAATATATGTATCCTGATTTATTGATGTCACCCCATTAGAAAATAAAATTATTAATTAAAAAAAAGAACAAAATATAGAATAATAAATAATTAAAAGAGCTGGAATTTGAACATACACATACACAAAAGAAGAAAGCATCTTCGAACTGAAAAGTTTCCATTTTGCTGAACCAAGTTAAAATGGAACTGTTGCGAAACAAGTGCAGAGCATAGACAGACTATATAGATACTCCTTTGCTTTATGATGTTTTTAATAACTAAGAGTAGGCACCTAGAAGATTACCAGGGTTACCTGGATGCACAGAAGTACAACTAACTCCCAGACAACACAGATACTTTCTTCTGATTTGCAGTAGTTATATGCTGACCTGAAATTAGCCAGAAAAAGCTGTGTCAGCACTGTAATTTATATTCTGCTTCGTTTCCTTATGACAGTTAGATTTTAGGTAAAATGCCCTGTTGAGCCAACTGCTTTAATATTAAAGAGAGTTTTAAACTTCAACTCAGTAAGAGTCAGTTGTAAAATCTGTACTCAAAACCTTCCATTTCCGTCTTATCCCCCATTAGCATCAAACATCATAAAATCAAAATAAACTTTTAGTTAAAAAAGATACTCGATGTCATCAAACATTAAAGAAATATACATTAAGACCACAATAAAATGCTACCTCACACCCACTAATATGGCTATATTTAGTGGTGGGATTCAAATAATCTAACCGGTACTCTGCCCTAATGACTGTTTTAAGTATAAAAAAATGATATACCAAAAGGTAGTCTATTATCTCACGCATTTAATATTTAAATAAGAGCAATAAAAAAGCACACAAAACTAGATTATGTTATAAGAGTTTCAAAATATTAATGAAAAAATATTAAATATTACTTGACAGAAAACAATAAAACTGTTATTTAAGATATTTCCATATTGCTGCTTTTTTTTTTTCAGTGAGAATGAGGGATAGACAGAAAAGGAGAGAGATGCGAAGCATTAGTTCTTAGTAGTGTCAGTTTGTTGTTCATTGATCGCTTTCCCATATATGCCTTGACAGGGGGCTCCAGTTGAGCCAGTGACCCCTTGTTCAAGCCAGTGACCTTGGGCTCAAGCTCGTGAGCCTGAACTTAAACCGGGGTCCTCAGTGTTTTGAACCTGCGTTCTCTGTGTCCTAGGCCAACACAATTCACTGCACCAGTGCCTGGTCAGGCATCCATATTGCTTTTTTTTTTTTTTTTTTACAGAGACAGAGAGAGTCAGAGAAAGAGATAGATAGGGACAGACAGACAGGAACGGAGAGAGATGAGAAGCATCAATCATTAGTTTTTCATTGCGACACCTTAGTTGTTCATTGATTGCTTTCTCATATTTGCCTTGACCGTGGCGCTACAGCAGATCGAGTAACCCCTTGCTCAAGCCAGCGACCTTGGGTTCAAGTTGGTGAGCTTTGCTCAAACCAGATGAGCCTGCACTCAAGCTGGCAACCTCGAGGTCTCGAACCTGGGTCCTCCACATCCCAGTCTGATGCTCTATCCACTGCTCCACCGCCTGGCCAGGCCCATATTGCTTTTTGATTGGCGTCCTTACTTACAATTTTTTTCACCTATGGATGAAATAAACATTGCTGAAGAAGCTTAGAATATACTGTTGCACAGATGAACATTAAAAAAGAATAAGGAATGTAAATTTGAGATTTCCACTTTGAGTGGATGCCCAGGTGCAGAACTTAGAGAGAACCCTGATTACAAGTGTCATTTTAACAACCTGTTCACCAAACTCAACAAAAATTAAGTGTCCGTTCTGCTGAACTGGTGCGAACTCACTGAATCCAATTACTGGCTATATTAAATACATACATACATACATACATACATACATACATACATACATACATACATACATAATTGGAGCCTGAGCATTGGTGGCACAGTGTATAGAGCATCAGACTGGAATGCGGAGGACCCAGGTTTGAAACCCTGAGGTCCCAGGCTTGAATGCAGTCTCACCAGCTTGAGCATGGGGTCGCAGGCTTGAGCATGGGATACTAGACATAACCCCATGATCACTAGCTTGAGCCCAAAGGTTGCTGGCTTGAAGCCCAAAGTTGCTGGCTTGAGCCCAAGGTCGCTGGCTTGAGCAAGAGGTCACTCACTCTGCTGTAGCCCCCTGGTCAAGGCACATATGGGAAAGCAATCAATGAACAGCTAAAGTGACACAACCAAGAATTAATGCTTCGCTTTTCTCACCCTTTCAGTCTGTCTGTCCCTATCTGTTCCTCTTGCTGACTCTCTCTGTCTCTATCTCTGTCCCAAAAAAATGGACAGCAACAAATGTTTGTGAGGATATGAAGAAAAATAAACCCTCATATACTGATGGTGTGTTTGATTTGGAAAACAGTTTGACAGTTTATCAAAACATTAAAGATAGTTGCCATATGATCCAGCAATTCCACTTCTAGGTATACACCCAAGAGAAGTGAAAATATACATTCTCACAAAAACTGTCATATGTGGATGTTTACAGCAACTTTATGTGTAATAGCCAAAGTGTGAAAAACAATTCAAGTGTCTACTGAGAAATTAATGAATAAAATGAGGTATATCTACACAATAGAGTACTAATCATCTATAAAAGTAATAAAGTGCTGATACATGCCACAACATAGATGAAACTTGAAAACGTAATATTAAGTGAAAATCCAGACACGAAGGCAACGTCCAGATTGATAACTACATTCATTTGAATGCCCAGGATAGGCAAATCCATAGTAACAAACAGTACATTAGAGGCCATGGTTGCATGTCCTTGTGAATATACTAAAAAGCACTAAATTTTATACTTGAAAATAGTATGTGGCATGTGAATTGTACCTTGGAAAAAATAGAGAAAGAAAAGGAGGAGGGAAATAAAGTACCACTACCACGCAAATGAAATTGCTGATGTCACAAGATTCTCCTCAGGTGCCAGTTATTCTCTCTGTGAAGAAAACAAGTAGGCTTCTGATAAAGCCAACATCTAATTGGAAATGGCTGTGCTCCAGGACCCTGCAGGACAGATTTTAACAACCTTCTTATAGTTACTCTAGTAATTTCTCCAGAAATGTGTGCAGTATGTTTTGCTTTCCCCAACAATTTCTGTTAAAAAGCACAATGGTGTTTTCTGTTCCACATTTTATCCAAAAGTTAGAAGTATAGGTTGATCTAGAAAGTTTTCTTTTTCAGTTGGGTTATAAACATGCTACTGAGCTGATCTTGTCTTTGATGAGTAGCTGAGCTTCACACATGTTGCTGGCCTATAAAAGAGGACTACTGCTGTGTCTCGGATTGACATGCTCTGATTTCTAATTTAAATCCCATAGGTTTGTGATTATTGCATTTGTTTTTACACTCGAATGGGAGACTATAATTACTTAAGTTTGTGCATGATGATTTTGCCAACCAATTTGCTAATGAAATGTTCTTCCTTCACTTGTTTGTTTTTGATGCTGCAGGGCTTCTGGCCAATTCAGTAACAATTACCCCACATCGTCATCATGTCATGTGAAAGAATTATGCAATAGTAGATTCTAAACAAATGTGTACTGGGTAATTGAATGAATGATGTGCTTTCTTATTTATTTTTATGGGGGTACAGAATCAGAAATAAATGCTTCATATTGTGATTCAGCTACTAAGAAATTAGGTTCACTATCATTTAAGTGAGAAGTCAGATGGTAGAATCAGACAGTTGCATGCTGGGATATTTTATGAACATGGATTATCTTCGTTTGCAACCAAGGGCATGGTATCTAGGAGTCCAAAAAAACAGACAGGCAATAGTGAGGGTCAGGCCATGAGAGATAGGGTCTTCCTGTTCTCATTTTCTTTACTTCCTCCTCAAAACAATTGACCTCCCTTAACTTTAATTGCTGACTTAACTCTTCATACTGGCGTGGAGTGTAGCTTCTTAAAGAATCTTCAAAGATACCAAGGGGAGAAGGGGAAGGGGAGGAGAGTAAGTAGGGACAAATATATGGTGGATAGAAAATGAGTTGACTTTGGGTGATGGACACACAATGTAATGAATACCATGGAGGTGTTCACCAAAAACCTATGTACTCTTATTGATCAATGTCACCCCATTAAAAATAGAAGAAATCCTCAAAGATTAGGATTTTTGAGGCTAAACTAAAATTTACTGCAATGTGTTGCCCCTTGTGGATGCACATAAGAAATACAGCATACATCTCCTAATAAACTGATAAAAGAAACAGCTTCATTATTGAAGATGAAATAATCAGAGATTGGAGAATCTTAGCAACCGTAGCAGTCAATAAATAATGGCAGGATCTGTGTTAGATATTCTCCCCTGTATAAGACACTGCCATGTGTAAGATGCATGTAAATTTTGGGGCCCGAATTTGAAAAAAAAATGTACCATATTTTTGCTCCATAAGACACACCTAACCATAAGAAGCACCTAGGGTTTTAAAGAGGAAAAAAAAATATTCTGAACCAAATGCTTGGGATAAGCAAATATTTTTAAACAGGAAATAAAAATCAATAGCTAAAAGGATAAATATTAATAAATTATTCTTCATTATAATAATAGTTAAAAAAACTTCTGTATGCCAAAATACACCATTTAAAAAGTGAAAAGGCATGTCATATAGACAGAATATTTGAAAAAGACTTTTCTCTGACAAGATTCCTACTATGACTACACAAAAATTCCTCATATCTCATATCAATGAGATAAAGTAATGGAGTTAATTTATTTTTATTTTCCAACTACAGTTTGTACTCAACATTATTTTGTATTGGCCTGGGTACAGCTTAAGGGGGCCCATCATCATGCTCCTCTCGACTGTCCTGGGTCAGAGCAGTGTGGAGACAGTCCATGTTCAACATTGGAGTCTGGGCGACTACCACAGCAGGGGTGGGGCCTTGCCTTTAGTACCTTTTCTGGCCAACGCCTTCTATCAGCTGTCAAGCTACAAGATTATCACCTCAAACTACCTTTTTGGGAGTTTCTTGCAGGGAGCCCTTTTTCTGTTAACCTACAGAGTTATCACATCAAGCCACTTCTTATTTATATATAACTTCACACACACAATAACTGGGCCCTGAGCAAAAGGCCGAGTCTGCCTATCATATTTGTACATACTAGATTAATTCCTATCCAGACAGCATAACCTTATTTACTTTACTTAATTGCTTTTAATATTATATCCTAATTATTTCTATATAACTTCCATATTTTTCTATATTTCTATATATTTAATTACTAAAACATTTTATTACTGTAACATAAAGAGAGAACAGATTAGTGCAGTGTCTCTGAACTTTTTTTTTTCATTATCGGCCCTCCCAAGAACACCTTTTAGACATTTTTTTCTAACTATCCCCCCAATTAAATACTAAGGAATAAGATTTTATCAGGTAGGGTTGAATTTTAGAAGTCGACAAACATTGTACTGTCTAAAATTTTTTTTTTTCAGGGAGGAGGCAACATGTTGGAAGGGATAAGAGAAGAAGTCACACTTCTCTGAATATACATTTTTGTAGAATTTTGACTTCTGAAATACTACCAATGTTCTACATTTTCACAGATAAAAGTGAATCAACAGGATGGGAGGAGAAACCTAAAACTGAAAGCAAATAGAAACAGATGAACCCAACTGCATTTCAAATGAATAAAATAATCACATTGAAAGTAACTAATCTGAATCACTTTTTCTTTTGACAGAGACAAAGACAGAGTCAGAGAGAGGGACAGATAAGGACAGACAGACAGGAAGGGAGACAGATGAAAAGCATCAATTCTTCATTGCAGCACCTTAGTTGTTCACTGATTGCTTTCTCATATGTGTCTTGACTGAGGGGCTACAGCAGAGCAAGTGACCCCTTGCTCAAGTCAGCGACCTTGGGCTCAAGCCAGCGACCATGGGGTCATGTCTATGATCCCACACTCGAGCCAACGACCTCGGATTTTCAAACTTGGGTCCTTTGAGTCCCAGTTCAATGCTCTATCCATTGCACCACCACCTGGTTAGGCCCAAGTCACTTTTGAACATAGCACTTTTTAGGAATAAAAATAACAGCATACAAATCTTCAACCCTTTTAAATAGGTTTGTCTTATATAGTATAAATGCAGCAATTCTGAAACTATTTTATGTATACGAAGTAAATGAATTAATATTGTTGGAAACCAAGCTTCTCACTGGAAGAAAAAAGATTAAATTATAAAATGGATGAAAGCAAGAAGTACCATGTAGTGTTAGATAGGAATTGGAGTATCAGTATGCAGTCACATTTTCTCCAAAATTAAAGGGGAAATTGGGATGTGGGCTAGAAAGTATTAAAGATACAGATGGACAGACAGACAGACAGACTGTATTTTCCCATGTATAAGATGCACCTTTTCCGAAAAATTTAGGGTCCAAAAACTGAGTGCGTCTTATACAGTGGTTGTAATTTTGTGTTTTTTTACTTGCATTTCCCACTTTTTCTCCCTTGTTTTTGTTGAAGACAGTGATTCATCATCAGACACAGATGAGGACAAGCTAATGGATAGGAGTTTTGACAGTGATGAGGAGTTGTATGAATTTTATGATGAATAAAACTTGAGTTCAGTAACTTTATGTAATACATTTTTTTTCAAATTTTGGGCCCCAAAATGATGGATCTGATACATGGAAGCATCTTATACATGGGGAAGTACAGTAGATAGATACATAGTTAGATAGATAGATTTATACCAAATTATATACATACATAAATGGATTATACTTAACTAGAATTATTTTTATATATAAAGATTATATATAGAAAGAGAGACAGAGAGAGAGAACACTATTGACTAAGAAATATCTAAAAAAGTTGTTTTCAAAATAACCAACAATTTGACAATGTGCTCCTGCTTTTATTATTATTATTATTTTCTTTATTGACTGACTTTTAGAGAGACAGCGAGAGAAAGGGAGAGAGAGGGGAGGGGAAAGGGAAGCATTAGTTTGTTGTTCCACTTAGTTGTGCATTTATTGGTTTCTTCTTGTATATGCCCTGACCAGGTATCAAACCTTCAGCCTTGCCATTTTGGGATGATGCTCTAACCAACTAAGCTAACCAGCCAGGACCTATTATTTTTTAAACAATTTAAAATTTCCTTTCATTTTGGAAATTATGTATGGTTCCATAGTCCTTTTATGTTAGAAACAATGTAGCATATTGGTTAATAGAATGAGTTGTGAGGTCAGATAGTTTAAAGCCCAGCTTTTCCACTTACAAGCTGTGTGCTCTTAGTCTAATTATTTAACCTCTCTAAATATTGGATATCTGTTCTGTAAAATTAGAGTAAATTGTATCACTCAGAGAGATGCATATTTACATACCTCACAGAGGATTCCATAGAGTGTCCAACATACTGCAGATGCTCAATTTCAAATTGATGTTATTGTTACTGCATGCAACTATTATTGAGTAGCACAATTATATGTTTATGATGTATTGCTTTTTTCCATATGTAAGAAAGTGGGACTTAGTGCCTAATTCAGTCACTGATACCAGAGAATCACATAATGTTTCTGTTCTCATGTTACATATTGATACACATTCTGGGAAGTCAAAGCTAAAATATGGAAATATTTCAGCCCTGGCCAGTGGCTCAGTGGATAGAGTGTCAGCCTGGCATATGAATGTCCTGATTTTGATTTCTGGTCAGGGCACGCTTGAGAAACTATCATCTGCTTCTCTCCCCATCCTGTTCCCCCTTCTCTCCCTTTTTCCCTCCCGTAGCCAGTGGCATGATTGGTTCCATAGATTTGAGCATCAACCTCAGGGCACTGAGGATAGTTTTGTTGATTCGAACACCGGCCTCAGATGGGGGTTACTGGGTAGATCCAGGTTAGGGTGCATGCAGGAGTCTGTCTCTTTACCTCCCTCCTCTCACTTAAAAAATATATTTTATACTTATAGTGCTTGCGATAACTTTTCATTGAAGAGGAATTCAACATAAGAAATGTTTTTGCATTTTGGACTTTTAATCAGAATGTTTTTGTTACTAATGGAATAAATTGTCACTTAAAGGCTGAATGTCTCCTCCAGGAAATAAAGGATTTTAGTTCTGGGGAAGTAAATGACCAAGAGTCAGCCACCTTGTGTTTTGAGTCCCAGAACTAACTGCCTTTTCTCATTGTAATACCTTGGGCTAATCACTTATATACTTTAAATATCACATTCCTCATCTGTAAGATCTAGATAATGTTGTCTATTCATAGGGTTGTTATGAGGATCAACTGAGAAGGAATGGGAACACACTTTTGTAAATAGTAAGGTGTTACACAAGTATATCAGATGGTTTTGTGCCATAAACCTCAAAGAAAATGGGAAAATGGTTCTGCTCTAGTTTCACTTGGTTTTATAAGCTATGATTTTGCTATTCAATACATGCCAATAAAATTCTCAGTAGATATTCAAAAATAGATTATGAGCCCTGGCCGGTTGGCTCAGCGGTAGAGCATTGGCCTGGCGTGCGGGGGACCTGGGTTCGATTCCCGGCCAGGACACATAGGAGAAGCGCCCATTTGCTTCTCCACCCCCCCTCCTTCCTCTCTGTCTTTCTCTTCCCCTCTCGCAGCCAAGGCTCCATTGGAGCAAAGATGGCCCAGGACCTGGGGATGGCTCCTTGGCCTCTGCCCCAGGCACTAGAGTGGCTCTGGTCGCAGCAGAGCGACACCCCGGAGGGGCAGAATATCGCCCCCTGGTGGGCAGAGCATCGCCCCTGGTGAGCGTGCTGGGTGGATACCGGTCGGGTGCATGTGGGAGTCTGTCTGACTGTCTCTCCCGGTTTCCAGCTTCAGAAAAATACAAAAAAAAATAGATTATGAGGAATTGAATTAGTTTATAAACTGTACAGTGCTTTTGTCATCTACCATGGTATGTGTCCTTTGTTTAACCTTTCCCTGAACGACCTGTTGAAAAGAAATTATTTTTTTTTGTAAGAAAGTAACTACTATGAGAAAAAATCCCACAAACAAAATTTACTAAGTTTGTTTTTAATAAATAAATTTTTATTAATTTTAATGGGGTGACATCAATAAATTAGGGTACATATATTCAAAGAAAACAGATCCAGGATCTCTCTTTTTTTTTTTCCATTTTTCCGAAGCTGGAAATGGGGAGGCAGTCAGACAGACTCCCGCATGCACCCGACCGGGATCCACCTGGCATGCCCACCAGGGGGAGATGTTCTGCCCCTCTGGGGCATGGCTCTGTTGCATCCAGAGCCATTCTAGCACCTGAGGCAGAGGCCACAGGGCCATCCTCAGTGCCCGGGCCATCTTTGCTCCAATGGACCCTCGGCTGCGGGAGAGGAAGAGAGAGACAGAGAGGAAGGAGAGGGGAAGAGGTGGAGAAGCAGATGGGTGCTTCTCCTGTGTGCCCTGGCCGGAAATCAAACCAAGGACTCCTGCACACCAGGCTGATGCTCTACCACTGAGCCAACCGGCTAGGGCCATGTCCATATCTTGTCATTCAATTCTGTTGCATACCCATCACCCAAAGTCAGATTGTCCTCTGTCAACTTCTATCTAGTTTTCTTTGTGCCCCTCCCCCTCCCCCTTCCCCTCTCCCTTCTTCCCTCCCCCCCATAACCACCACACTCTTGTCCATGTCTCTTAGTCTCGTTTTTATGTTCCACCAATGTATGGAATCATGCAGTTCTTGGTTTGTTCTGATTTACTTATTTCAATCTGTATAATGTTATCAAGATCCCATTATTTTGTTGTAAATGATCTGATGTCATCATTTCTTATGGCTGAGTAGTATTCCATAGTGTATATGTGCCACATCTTCTTTATCCAGTCATATATATATATATATATATATATATATATATATATATATATATATATATATATTACAGTTATTAAAGCCTTTAAGCAAACTCTTGGCCAATACAACAAGAATCCATAAAAGAGTAGTGCCCTTAACATGTTCACCAAGGCCAAGTTGGCACCAAAACCATTCCAAATCCCTGTGAATGCAACCCAACCCCAGTTCAGTCCGTTAGGAGCTATCACAAGGAGCAGGGGTCCAGAAAAAGTCCACATCCAGGAAAAGTCCGCATGGCACTGGAATTGTTGTTACAATTCTATACTTTGAAGCTCACATCCAAGTCCCAATGACCGCTGCTTCTCGCTGGTAATGATTCAGGTAGACTGGAAAAGCGATCTGTAGCATGTGTGGAGATGGAGCCTCTGTTCTCCTCTGCCTGGAGACATGAGACCAGGGTGCTGTTCCCTGGAGCACTGCAACCGTGGCATGGTAAAGAGAACCTTGGGATACACTAAGCTGGGTGGCAAAGATAAATTCACAATAGAAGTTGGTAAAAGGAGGAGAGAGAGCTCTAAATTAGGAGTAGGTCCCAGCCTGAAATATGAGTGGGGCATTGAGGTAGGAGAAATAAAGGAAACACTATATATTAAACAAAGCAACAGAAAATAGGACTATCAACACCCACAACAGAGATCTTTGAGGGAAGAATAAAAAACCTGACTATTCAGGCAAGACATAGTTAAGTGGCCCTTGTGCAAATGAGATCAGTTTACCTGCTTCTTGGAAGAAATATCCTAGGCTCGTCCACAGTGTCATAGATGGGGCCGACGGCCCTGGGCACCTTCAGTGGCAAACCCCAGCATTCTGGCCAAGGTTAGGTCATAGGTGGCTGAAGCAGAGCTGGAAGAGACTGAACCCTCCCTCACAGGAGCGAGGGGGAAGCCTACCTTCCAGTGTTCCTTTTTCCTCACAGCAAAGGCATGTAAGCCTGGCAGGCTTTAGCTCAATGACCTTCCTTTTCACTATTGAAGCAGGACCCAGATGGATTCCTATGAGACCCCTTTGGGGCATTGGAGCCTTTAAGGGCATATCCTAAAAGCTGGTATTTCCCCTGATCTCTATTGGGCTTTTTCTGCCTCTTGGTACCTTAAAAGCCATGCTCAGAAGATCTCACTGAGGGGTTTGAGGATCCCCATCCACCTATATAAACCTTTTCCATATATCTGGAGCTATTTGGAAAAAGACAAAACAGTGTTATTAGCTGGATCAAATAAAAGAAGGTAGAAGTTTGCAGGAGAAGAAGATTTGGCGTCTCCTGTTCATCAGCATTCAAAAGAAATTTAAATTTTTTTAAGTAAAAAGCATGATATGGTAGACCCATTGGAGTTCCAGGATATGACTCCGCCCTTTTAAATTTTTTAAATTGACCTTAAAATATTTGCTGGGTATGCTTTAATAATACCTTGACTTTAAAGATTGTAAGAAATACCCATAATTTGAAAGGTTTGACAAAATACAGTAAATTCTTCTGCTACATATGCAGGAGCAGTGTCAGTTTTAACCAGTTTAGGAAAACCAGTAATAGAAAAATGCATACAGACAATGAGCTATAACCTGCTTAGCAGCCTCTCCTGGGTAGCTTGATCAACAATGGCATTCCCTTGTGCTAAAGCTCCAGGGAGCATGGAGTGGGCTCGAGTATGTCCTATAAAACATGGAGCTCTATGTTGACATATAAGTCTTTGAAGAAGGAGGAACTGCTGAAATAGCTCATCCGCAGTTGTCCCTAAAACAGCAGTCTTTATAGTGGAAACAACCATAAGTAAATATTTGCTGTCTGTATATAGATTAAAGGAGGAATATGGCAAATGCTGAAAAGCCATGATAATGACATCTAATTCTAGTCTTTGAGCTGATTTTAAGTTGACTATTTCAGTATAAAGTTGTCCATTGATTTGCAGAAGCGATTTGCCATTTAGTGGAAGTTTCCCCATTGTTGTTGATCCTTTGAAAAAAGAAATAACAATAATTTTGAGGCTCAAACCTATAAGCTGTAAGGGTCGCCTATGCCCCTTGATAATCAAGGAGGTGACAAGATCATAATATGGAAGTGTATTCCATGGGCTATTAGATAGTTCAATGTGCCCAAGCTGTAGCTGCTCTTGTACCAATCGAGCAGCTGCCCTAAGTTTCTCCTGAGAAAGGGGCCATTGGTCTACCCATACAGGATTATCTAATTTCCAAGTAATTGGGTCTGCACAATGCATTATTGGGGTAGCAGGAGATACCAAGGCCCCTATGCTAAATTTTGATATCCTAATCCACACCTTCTGGTATTGGGTGCCATTTCTATGGGGGTGAGAATTCCTCACTGTTCTTTCCCTAGTCCCTTTGTAGGCAAAAATTCCCGATCAAGCATCTCAGTACTGACTAAACCATTAGGACTGACAAGCAACCCTCCCGTATTTTTCAAATCATCTCTACCCCACAAATTAACTGGCCACCCACGGAGCGCATAAGGCTTAAAAAATCCAAAATGACCTTCTTAATCTTCCCAATGTATTTATAAAAAACTAGAACTTTGTTAAAGGGATTTACTCTGCCCTATACATTGTAATTCTCTGGCTGCATCATGAGTGGGCCAGAAAGTAGGCCAATGTAGCTTAGCAATAACAGATACATCAGCTCCAGTATATAAAAGTCCTTTAAATTTATGCCCTTAAATTGCTAGTTCCATTTCAGGGTATTCCTGACCTGTTTTTTAAAATCTAATTGGCAAAATTAGAGGAGCCAAATCGCCAATTTTCTTGGGGCCCTTTTTCCAGGATGTGGCCTGAGAAGTAGAATTAGCATCCATATACTATTCTTCTAACTGCTTGAATTAGCCCTGAGACAAATTCTTTTTTTATTAACTTTAATGGGGTGACATTGATAAATCAGGGTACATATGTTCAGAGAAAACAGCTCTAGGTTATATTGACATTTGCTTATGCTGCATTCCCAGCACCCAATGTCCAATTATCTTCTGTCACCTTCTAACTGGTTTTCTTTGTGCCCTTCCCCTTCCACAAACCCCTCCCTCTTCTCCCCCCCACCCCATAACCCCCACACTCTTGTCCATGTCTCTGAGTCTCATTTTTATGTCCCACCTATGTATGGAATCATACAGTTCTTAGTTTTTTCTGATTTACTTATTTCACTCAGTATAATGTTATCAAGGTCCATCCATGTTGTTGTAAATGATCCGATGTCATCATATCTTATGGCTGAGTAGTATTCCAT
The DNA here is from genome assembly GCF_036850765.1 of Saccopteryx bilineata. NCBI lineage: Eukaryota > Metazoa > Chordata > Mammalia > Chiroptera > Emballonuridae > Saccopteryx > Saccopteryx bilineata. The sequence goes on along the minus strand of NC_089502.1, from coordinate 9,167,036 downwards.
AGTGTATATGTACCAAGGCTTTTTAATCCACTCGTCCTCTGACGAACACTTGGGCTGTTTCCAGATCTTCGCTATTGTGAACAATGCTGCCATAAACATTAGGTAGCATTTCTTCTTTTCAAACAGTGCTATGGTGTTCTTGGGGTATATCCTTAACAGTGGGATAGCTGGATCAAAAGGCAGTTCGATTTTTAATTTCTTGAGGAATCTCCATACTGTTTTCCACAGTGGCTGCACCAGTCTGCATTCCCACCAGCGGTGCAGGAGGGATCCCTTTTTTCCACATCCTCACCAGCACTTATTCTGAGTTGTTTTGTTGATAAGTGCCATTCTGACTGGTGTGAGGTGATATCTCATTGTGGTTTTAATTTGCATTTTTCTAATGATTAATGATGCTGAGGATTTTTTCATATGCCTATTGGCCATCTGTATGTCCTCTTTGGAGAAGTGTCAATTCATTTATTTTGCCCATTTTTGTTTATTTATTCATTTTAGAGAGGAGAGGGAGAGACAGAGAGAGAGAGAGAGAGAGAGAGGAGAAACAGAGAGGGAGAAGGGGGAGAGGAGCCGGAAGCATCAACTCCCATATGTGCCTTGACCAGGCAAGCCCAGGGTTTCGAACCGGCGACCTCAGCACTTCCAGGTCGACACTTTATCCCACTGTGCCACCACAGGTTAATTTTGCCCATTTTTGGATTGGATTGTTTGTCTTCCTTGTATTAAGTTTTACAAGTTCTTTATAAATTTTGATTATTAACCCCTCATCAGACACATTGTCAAATATATTCTCCCATTGTGTAGTTTGTCTTTTTATTCTGTTCTTATTATCTTTAGCTGTACAGAGCTTTTTAGTTTGATATACTCTCACTTGTTTATTCTGTCTTTTATTTCACTTGCCTGTGGAGATAAATCAGCAAATATATTGCTGCGAGAGATTTCAGAGACCTTACTGCCTATGTTTTCTTCTAGGATGTTTATGGTTTCACAGCTTACATTTAAGTCTTTTACCCATTTTGAGTAGATTTTTATGAATGGTGTAAGTTGGTGGTCTAGTTTCATTTTTTTGCAGGTAGCTGTCCAATTTTCCCAACACCATTTGTTGAAGAGGCTGTCTTTACTCCATTGTATGCTCTTACCTCCTTTGTCAAATATCAGTTGTACATAAAGGTGAGGATTTATTGCTGGGTTCTCAGTTCTGTTCCATTGATCTACATGCCTGTTCTTATGCCACTACCAGGCTGTTTTGAGTACAATGGCCTTATAGTATAACTTGCTATCCAGAAGTGTGATACTTCCCACTTTATTCTTCCATTTCAAGATTGCTGAGGCAATTTGTGTTCTCTCTTCTTTCCATAGAAATTTTTGGAATATGTGTTCTATATCTTTGAAGTGAGTCATTGCTATTTTAATTGGTATTGCATTGAATTTATGAATTGCTTTGGGTAATATAGACATTTTAATGATGTGTATTCTTCCTAACCTGAGCACAGTATATGCCTCCTCTTGTTTGTATCTTCCCTGATTTCTTTTATCAATGTTTTATAATTTTTTTAGTACAAGTCTTCAATCTCCCTGGTGAAATTTATTCCTATGTAATTAATTTTTTTAGTTGCAATGGTAAAGGAGATTGATTCCTTAATTTCTCTTTCTGCAGTTCATTGTTAGTGTATAAAAATGCCTCTGATTTCTGAGTATTAATTTTATATTCTGCCACCTTGCTGAATTCATTTATCAGGTCTAGTAGTTTTTTGACTGCGACTTTAGGGTTTTCTATATACAATATAATATCATCTGCAAATAATGATAGTTTTACTTCTTCTTTTCCAATTTGGATACCATTTATTTCTTTTTCTTGTCTGATTGCTGTGGCGAGGACTTCCAGAACTATGTTGAATAAAAGTGATGAAAGGGGGCACTCCTACCTTGTTCTTGATCTTAAGGGGATTGCTTTTAATTTTTGCCCATTGAGTATGATGTTGGCTGTGTGTTTGTCATAAATGGCTTTTATCATGTTGAGGTATATTCCCTGTATTCCCACTTTGCTGGGAGTTTTGATCATGAATGGATGCTGTATTTTATTAAATGCTTTTTCTGCATCTATTGAAATTATCATGTGGTTTTTCTCCTTCCTTTTGTTTATGTGATGAATCACATTGATTGATTTGCAAATATTGTACCAGCCTTGCCTTCCAAGAATAAATCCCATTTGATCTTGGTGTATAATTTTTTTATATATTGCGGGATCCAGATTGCTAATATTTTATTGAGCATTTTAGCATCTAAATTCATCAGGGATATTGGCCTATAATTTTCTGTCTTTGTGTTGTCTTTGCCTGGTTTTGGAATCATAATTATGCTCGCCTCATAAAAGGAGCTTGGAAGTCTTCTTTCCTCTTGAATTTTTTGAAATAGCTTGAGAAAGATAGGAGTTAGTTCTTCTTTTAGTATTTGGTAGAATTCACTTGTGAAGCCATCTGGCCCTGGACTTTTCTTTGTTGGGAGTTTTTTGATAACTGCTTCTATCTCATTTGTTGTAATTGGTCTGTTTAGGTTTTCTGATTCTTTCAGATTAATTTTTGAAAGATTATATGTTTCAAGGAATTTGTCCATTTCATCTAGGTTGTCTGGTTTTTTGGCGTACAGTTCTTCATAGTATTTTCTTACAATATTTTGTATTTCTGTTGTGTCAGTTGTTATTTCTCCACTCTCATTTCTAATTTTATTTATTTGAGTCCTCTCTCTCTCTTTTTTTTTTTTTTTTTTTTTTTTTTTTTTTTTGGTGAGTCTGCTTAAAGGTTCATTGATCTTGTTTATCTTTTCAAAGAACCAGCTCCTGGTTTCAGTAATCCTCTATATTGTTTCTTTAGACTCTATGTCATTTATTTCTGCTCTGATCTTTATTATTTCCTTCCTTCTACTTGCTCTGGGGTTTACTTGCTGTTCTTTTTCTAGTTCTTTCAGATGCAGGGTCAAGTTGTTTATTTGAGCTTTTTCCAGCGTATTGAGGTATGCCTGTAATGCTATATGAACTTCCCTCACAAGACTGCTTTTGCTGTGTCCCATAAATTTTGAGTTGATGTATGCTCATTATCCTTCGTTTCTAGGAATTTTTTAATTTCTTCTTTGATCTCATTGTTTACCCATTCATTATTTAAAAACATGCTATTTAGTTTCCAAGTGTTTGAATATTTTTCAGTTTTTCTGTTGTGGTTGATTTCTAGTTTCATGGCATTGTGATCAGAGAAATTGCTTGGTATGATTTCAGTCTTCTTAAATTTGTTGAGACCACTTTTGTGCCCTAACATGTGGTCTATTCTAGAGAGAATGTACCATGAGCACTTGAAAAGAATGTATATTCTGCTGCTTTAGGGTGAAATATTCTGAAGATATCTATTAAATTGAGTTGATCTAGTGTGTCCTTTAAGTCTGCTGTTTCTTTGTTAATTTTCTTTCTTAAGGATCTATCTAGTGATGTTAGTGGGGTATTTAAATCCCCTAATATTATAGTATTGCTGTTGATCTCGCCCTTTAAATCCATCAAAGTCTGCTTTATATATTTAGGTGCCCCTATATTAGGTGCATAGATATTTATAATGGTTATATCTTCCTGTTGGATTGCTCCTTTTATCATTATGTAGTGACCTTCTTTATCTCTTACTACAGTATTTGTTTTAAAGTCCATTTTGTCCGATATAAGTATTCCTACTCCAGCTTTTTTTTTTCATTTCCATTTGCGTGAAATATTTTTTTTCCATCCTTTTATCTTCAGTCTATGTGCATCTTTTGTTTTAAGGTGTCTCTTGAACACAGCATTTGTATGGGTCCTGTTTTCTTATCCAAACAGCTACTATATGTCTTTTGATCGGATCATTTAATCCATTTACATTTAAGGTTATTATTGATATGTAATTGTTTATTGCCATTTTATTTTTTTTTAATTTTATTCCCCTTTTGCTATATTCTTTTTCTCCTTTGATCTGTTTACCACAGGCCCCTTAGCATTTCTTGCAGCCTTGGTTTGGTTGTAGTGAATTCCTTGAGGTTTTTTTTTTTTTTTTGTCTGGCAAGCTTTTTATTTGTCCTTCAATTTTAAATGATAACCTTGCTGGATAAAATAGTCTTGGTTGTAGGTTATTGTTCGGCATTACGTTAAATATTTCTTGCCATTCCCTTCTGGCCTCAAGTATTTCTGTTGAGAAGTCAGAAGTCACCCTTATGGGGGCTCCTTTGTAGGTGATAGTCTTTTTTTCTCTAGCAGCTTTTAATATTTTCTCTTTATTACTTAGCTTTGGTATTTTAATTATGATGTGTCTTGGTGTTGATTTCTTCGGGTTTCTCTTTAATGGATTTCTCTGTGCTTCCTGAACATGTGAGATGTTTTCCTACCTTAATTGAGGGAAGTTTTCAGCTATGATATGCTTGAACAAAGTCTCTATCCCTTGTTCTTTCTCTTCTTCTTCAGGAATCCCTATGATGCGGATGTTATTTCACTTCATGTTCTCACAGAGCTCTCTTAGAGTTTCCTCAGACTTTTTGAGTCTCTTTCCTTTTTCCTGCTCTGCTTCTGTGCCTTTATCGTGTCCTCTAACTCGCTGATTCGATTCTCAGCTTCATCCATCCTGCTTTTAATTCTTTTCATTGTGTTCTTCATTTCTGATATTGTATTTTTCATTTCTGACTGATTCTTTTTTACTATTTCAATGTCCTTTTTTTATATTTGCTATCTTTTTATTTAGGTGTTTATAATGACCATCTATTTTTGTTCTAATATCTTTGAGCATCCTAACAATCGTTATTTTGAACTCTGCATCTGGTAATTTGGTTATATCTGATTCATTCAGGTTCTTTTCTTGAGATTTCTCTTGATTCATTTGTTTTGCATTTCTCTGCCTTCTCATCTTTTCTGTGTAAAAGAAGGTCTTGGCCACTGGAGTTTACTGGGTGTGGCCTCAGTTCCCTAAGTATGGTCTGTCTGCAGGTCCACCAACCCCTCTGCTGTTGCTGTCTAGAGCGTTTGGGTATGGGCCACTGAGGCTGTTGCTATGGTTTCCACCTCTCTTTCCCAGGAGTGGCTGTGATCACGTGCTCGGGTGTACAAGCTTTGCTGGCCTTGGCCTTCACCCTGCCCCTGTGGGTGGAGTTATACTCGGCCCTGAGGGCAGTGGCGAGCAACTTTGCTCATCTGCGGGTCTCCACCTGTTTCCGGCCTTCCGCCTCACCCTTGCAGGAGGAGCCCGCTCATGGGACGGCTGCAAGCCTTGGCTCCACTAACCGGGTGGGACTGCATGCCCACTCTCAGTAGCGGGACTCTGCCTGTTCTGGGTCTTTGGCTCCTCTCCCATGGGAGGAGCAGGCTCCCAAGTCAGGCCACAAGCCTTGGGTCCCCAGTTGGGGCAAGGCTGGGCTCCTGCTCCCTTGCTCAAGGGCTAGTTTCCACCCCTTCCGAGATTCCCACCCTTCCCCTGCAGGCTGGATTACAGGCAGCCCGCAGCTGGGCTTGACCACTTTTGCCCCCTCCTCCCCAGCCGAGCAATACTGAGCTCACACCTGGGCCCAGTGGTGGCCAGCCGGCCTCCACCCTTTCCAACAGAACATACTTCTACGTCCCACCACCACCCGCCCTCGGGAGAGCCCTCAGCCGTGTGGGTGGGGGCGCTGCAGCTCAGACCCTAAGACTCACTACTGTAGCACAAAAGCTCCCTCCTTCTAAGTGACTCTGTTCTGAGTGACATGGGAGAGCTTGTTTGGCTGGTGTCCTTCTTCCCTTTGCTGGTATTGCTGTTTCCAGGGGAAATATTCACTTCAGATTTGGGGAGTGACTTGTCCTAGGGGTTGGGGTGGCTGTCTCTCAAAATGTTTCTCTCTGTGCCTCCTAGATTACACTCTCTTCCTCTTACTCTGGACCTCTCCTCTCTCCCCATCCCCTGGATCCCCGGATGAGTGGTTGTGAGAGAGGTGTTCTGCGTGGTCCCTTTAAGAAGAATCCTGAGTCTGAGAAATCAGGCTCTTTCTCACAAACAGTATTCTGTCTTGTTTCCAGCTAAATACTGTCCGTACACCTCTTCTAGGCTCTGGGGCTGCAGGCTCGGACTTTTTTCCTGGGATTCAGGACTCTCCCCTTTCTGCTAAACTCAATTCCCGCCACACAAGTCTCTCCCAGCTGCCCTTTGCTCCGGGGAGCTGGGCAGCCCTCTCCACGTTTCCGCTTTTTCTACCAGTCTCAGTGTGGCTTCTTCAGTGTTCCTTGGCTGAAGATTCCTCTTAGTTTAGTCCAAAGTTGCTTTTTCCAGATGATAGTTCTTTTTATTTTTTTTTTCATTTTTCTGAAGCTGGAAACGGGGAGGCAGTCAGACTCCCGCATGCGCCCAACCGGGATCAACCCGGCATGCCCACCAGGGGGAGATGTTCTGCCCCTCTGGGCCATCGCTCTGTTGCATCCAGAGCCATTCTAGCGCCTGAGGCAGAGGCCACAGGGCCATCCCCAGTGACCAGGCCATCTTTGCTCCAATGGAGCCTCGGCTGCAGGAGGGGAAGAGGGAGACAGAGAGGAAGGAGAGGGGGAGAGGTGCAGAAGCAGATGGGCGCCTCTCCTGTGTGCCCTGGCCAGGAATCAAACCCAGGACTCCTGCACGCCAGGCCGACACTCTACCACTGAGCCAACCGGCCAGGGCCGATGATAGTTCTTAAAATTAGTTTGTAATCCACTTTCGTTCTGGGAAGTGGGAGTTGGTACGTCTGCCTATTCCATTTCCATCTTGTCTCCAACCATGTTTTTTTTTTAATGGCAGTAAGAAAGCAATTTGCTTACAAATAAAAATGAGTTTAGCAGGACCAGGTGGTGGTGCAGTGGATAGAGCATCAGATTGGGATCCAGAGGACCTAGATACAAAACCCCGAGTTCACTGGGTTGCATGTGGGCTCATCTGGTTTGAGCAAGGCTCACCAGCTTGGGGTCACTCAGTCTGCTACAGTCCCCAGGTCAAGGCACATATAAAAAAGCAATCAATGAACAGCTAAAGTGCTGCAATGAAGAATTGATATTTCTCATCTCTCTTCTTTTCTGTCTTTTTGTCCCTGTCTCTCTCTGTCTTTGTCACACACAAAAAAAAGAAATGAGTTTAACCATATCAGCTTATAAACTTTTTCTGGCTACAGAATTATTGATAACATCCCTTGGAATCTGTATATAAGAAATATATATATATATATATATATATATATATATATATATATATATATATATATCTCATTTAAATCACATTACAGTGTATTTTACCACAATAATAATTTTAAAAGCCTGACCAGGTGGTAGCTCAGTGGATAGAGCATCAACTTGGGATGCTGGAAAACCAAGGTTTGAAACCCCATCATTTTCAGCTTGAATCCAAGGTCGCTGGTTTGGGCAAGGCTTCACTGGCTCATCTGGAGCCCCCTGGTCAAGGCACATATGAGAAAGCAATCAATGAACAACTAAGGTGCCTCAACTACAAGTTGATTCTTCTCATCTTTCTCCCTTCCTGCCTGTCTGTTTTCCTCCTTCTTTGTCTCTCTTTCACTTGCTAAAAAAACCCAAAAAACAGGGAGCCCCTATTTCTCCAATTGTCAAGGAGCCCTTGTAAAAAGACTTACTGATGTCTGGAGACCTTTTGTTTACATTTTATAATGAAGCAGTCAGGTAATCTAATCCAACCTATCTAAATTACCTTATGAAAGAAAGAAATTAGTTTGATGTCTATATATCATACATTCCAGTTGGTCCTTTCTTTTTTCAAATATTCAAAAACACTTTTTTAAATAATGCTTGCTAAAATTAAACATTTTATTAATATCAGGTTATTTTTAAGGGATCTACCTTTTCTCGGGGGAGCTCTATAGCATATTAAGCACCACTCACATAACATTTATTATCTAAACCATTATCCAGAGCACTAGGTATATCTTTGTTTTACACATGAGAAACTCTGAGGCTCTGAGAATTATTTATGTGACCTAACCAAAGCCACAAATTAGTAAAAGTCAGAGCCAAAATTCATAACAATGTTGTCTAGTTCTAATGCTTACTTTTATTCTTCCAAGCTCTTTTGCCTACTTTCACTCCTGGAAATCATGTTTTTTCTCCAGCAATTTCTTAACCAGAGAAGAAAGAAACAAAATAAGAGCTGAAGTTATTCCTTTAGTATGTCATACATGAAATTACATCATTAGCTGTAAGCACCAGGTATCTAACTTTCTTAATCTTCTTCCTATTTATTTTCTGAATATAAAGTCCCTCTGAGTATTTTTGGTTTTCAACATTTATTGCAAATCTCAGATCATTTAGAGCTCCTTGTCACTATTCATAATTAGCTATGACAAACTCTTATGTGTTTTTCCTTGTACGTGAGTCCCTCTATCCCTGTTTTCATTCACTTATTCATTTATTCAATCAGTAAACATTAACTGAATATCACATAGGTTAAACACTGAGAGGGTAGAGGTAAACATGATGTACACAGTTCTTGTCTTCATGGAGTTTATAGTCTAATGAGAAAGTCATTTGAGAAGGCATTTATATTACAATGTGAAAAGTTCTATAATAAAGTGCTGAGTTCTGTGAAAGTTCAAAGAAGAGAAACCTAATCTTTAAGCAATTAAGAATGCACAGTATGACAAGCAGAGAGAATGCAGGGCCACGGAAATCTTCTAGGAAATGACCATACCAACTAAATTCAAAAGGATAAGAAGCCTGGTGAAAAGTGCAAGGAAAGGGATTCACTGCAGAGACCAACATGTTCAAAGGCTAGGAAGATAAAGAAAGCTGGATTATTTCAGAAAACATAAATAATGTTGTATGGCTGGATTATAAGATAAAACCAGAGGAATACATTTTTGTAGATGGAAAAATAATTTGTGTATCAATTATGAAGAACTTTGTAAACTATGCTAGGGTGATTGGGCTTCATTCTGAAGGCTATAGAAAGTTTTTTATTGATTTCAAGAAGGGGAATTGCATGATGACATAAATATTTATTTACTTTATAGTCAATATGGAAGCAGGGTGGAGAATAAATTGGGTAGGAAAACAAAGAACATAAATATGAAGACCAGTAAAATAAAAAGGATACTATGTGAGGTAGAAAGTTAAAAACTTAAGAGAAAAATCTGTCAAAATCAAAGTCTTTTGGTTCTACAGAAGCAAAGCTAAGCATTAAGAACTCTCTAGGGGGATGTCCTAAGTAAATGTTGCAGGCACCAGAGAGCTATGTTTTAGCAACAAGGAAGAAGCAAAGTGACCTAGAAATTACCAAACTGCAAACCAATCTTAATCAGCTCATCGTCTGGTTGGTTAAAATGATATATCATCCATTATATCTGTCTAGCAGAGAAAGGTATGAAAACTTTCTGAAGAAAAAAAAATAACTTCAGCAAGAGTCAGAGTCTCTACAATTTTTAATATACAGTGTCCACCATTTAACTAAAAATTATTGGGTGTGCCATGAGATTTAAAAAAAAGATGGTAGGACTATAGAAATAGACCCACAGAATATCCACAAATTTGAGTTAACAGACAAGGATGTTGAAATAATGTTTATTTATGCATTAAAGAAAATAGATTATAAGATGGGGAATTTCAGCAGAGACTTGGAATCTATAATAAAGAATGGAAGGATAAAGTCAACCAAGATGGTAAAGTAGGAGAACCCAGGGTATTCTTCATTCACCCACAAAGACAGCTATCCATAAAAACAAAACAAAAACAAACAGTTCTAGGAGAGCTCAGGAATCTACTTAAGAAACTTCAACAATAAAATAGAACAAAAAGCCTAAGAAAAATCATGCAAAAAGGGAAGAAAGACCAGATTCATTTTCCCTACATTATCTCATCTTATTTAGTGCCATAAGGGAACTCTTAATCTAGAAAGAGTTCTCTTCACTAAGAAAAGGACAGCAGGGTAAACAATCAGCTTCTGTAGGCTTTCGGGGCACTGCATGAAGGACCCAGTTTGGTTTCACCCCGCCCAGACACCAGCATAGCTGAGATATATAGAGACAGCTGAGAACAAGGAAGAAGGGCAGGGCCACCAGTATCAGCCACATAGCTGGGACAGCAGAGGTTCCCTGTGACCTGCTCCGCAGAGAACCCCAGTTCATCTCACCACTGAAAACCAATGGTCAACACAGCCACCAAGGACCCTCTGAAATTTTCATGGCTTTCTGCTCACAGATTTTTTTTGCCTGTGGAATCCAGCCATCCTAGTCCCCTCTGTTTCCTCTAATCCCTACCAGAGCCCCTGATCTTAGCAGGCACACTTGGCCTCTGCTACATGTGAGTCATGTGAGTGTGGAATTCCAACCTAGATGTGTGCATCTGATCCCCACAACTGTGCCTGAACTCAAAGCTAACTCCTCCAGTTGTGTATCTGAAACTGCTGACCCTACTCCCAGCATTGGTTTTCAGGGCCATGAGGGCACCTGTGGTGAGATGCTGCAGCAGTGGTGCCACCTCTGTGGAAATCAGTATGGAGGTTCCTTAAAATATTAAAAATAGAGCTACCGTATGATCTAGCAACTCCCCTTCTGGGTATATTAGCAAGTAAAAAAATCAGTACTTCTAAAAATATATATGTGCACTTCCATGTTCGTTGTAGCATTATTCAAGTAGCCAAGACATGAAAACAATCTAAGTGTTAACCAACGGATAAATGGATAAATAAAATATTGTATACTGTATATATACAGTGGAATATTTATTATTCAGCCTTTTAAAAAAAAGAAAAAGAAAACCCTGCTATTTGTGACAACATGGATAGACTTTGAGGGCATTATGATAAGTAAAATAAGTCAGTGGAGAAAGACAAATACTGTAGATCTCTCACAATATATGTGGAATCTAAAAATGTCAAAGTCATAGAAAAAGCAGATTGATGGTTACAAGGGGCTTGGGGCAGGGGTGAGGACATAGGAGATATTAGTGAAAGTTACAAATTTTCTTTTTTGTGTGTGAGACAGAGACAGAGAGAGGGACAGATAGGGACAGACAGACAAGAAGGGAGAGAGATGAGAAACATCAATTCTTCCTTGCAGCCCCTTAGTTGTTCATTGATTGCTTTCTCATACATGCCTTGACCAGGGGGCTACAGCGGAGTGTGTGACCCCTTGCTCAAGCCAGCGACCTTGGGCTCAGGCTAGCAACCATGAGATCATGTCTACGATTCCACACTCAAGCAAGAGACCCCACACTCAAGCTGGTGAACCTGTGCTCAAGCCCGGGACCTTGGGGTTTCAAACCTGGATCTTCCACATTCCAGTCCAAGTCTCTATCCACTGTACCACCACCTGGTCAGGCACAAATTTTCAGTTATAAGATGAATGAATACTAGGGATCTAATGTACAATATAGTAACTGTAATTAATAATACTCACCGTAACTACAGTGATAGCAAATGGTAATTATGCAAAGTGATGGATGTATTAACTAACCTTGTTATGGCAAACATTTTGCAGTAAATATGTATATTAACTCATCACACTGTATACCTTAAACCTACAAAATATTATATGTTGTTTATATCTCAATAAAATTGGGAAAAAGAGTCAAATGAAAATTCTAGAATTGAAAACTAATATATGAAATTAAGAACTAAATATAAGTGTTTAACAACAAAATAGACTTAATAAAAGACAGGATTAGTGTATTAATAGACAGGATCAATGAATTCATAGACAGTTAGGTCCATAGCACCTAAACCTAGTAGCAGTGCTGTTGCAGGAACAAAGGAGCAACTCCCGTAGGACAAAGACTCAGACAAGTGCTGAAGGAAGGAAAGGGTTATTAGCCAGCAGAGCATCATGACTCAAAAAAGGCAACAAAGCAAGAGCTCCCCGAAGTTAGATTTGTTACATCTTACGTACTTTTAAAGCTTTAGCTTTCACATGACAAGTGCCTGATTTCTTTGACTCCTTTGTCTACAGACCTACATGACTTTTGTGGCTGGGGATGGGAGGGAGTATGTGAGGAGGTTTGAACTGTTTGTCCTTGACTGTTCACATATCCTGTTTTTCTTGCTTGTGTTGCAAGTTATTTCAGGGAGCTGATAAAGGGCTGTACAGCTGTGATTTGTTACTTTTCAAACTTTCTCAGTCAGCCCTTAGAGCCCTTCCTTAGTGCAAAGAGAAGGAAAGAATTTAAAGAATAGAGAAAAGAACAGACATGAGAGGTACACTGAAAATATCTAATATTTTATTTAAGTATTCAGTAATTTTATTCAGGTATTTGTTTTTTCTAGTTTTACTTTTTATTTTTTTCATTTTAAATCATTTTTATTTTTCAGTTGACATACATTGTTATCTTAGGTTCATATAATTAAGTACCAGAAGGAAAGAGAAGAAAATATATGGGGCAGAAAAAATATTTGTAAAAATTATGAATGAATATTTTCCAAAACTGAGTAAAGATGTTAACAAGCAGATCCAATAAATTCTATGAACAGAATAAACACACACACACACACACACACACACACACACACCACTTTTAGTCATGTCCTAGTAAAATTACTGAAGATCAAAGACAAAGTTTCTAAAGCAACCAGAGGAAAAAGCCAAACTACCTTCATAAAAGCAAATAAGTCTTATTTTTTTTAACTTTTCGACAGAGACAGAGAAAGAGAGAGAGGGAGAGATAGGGACAGACAGGAAGGGAGAGAGATAAGAAACATCAATTCATTGTTGCGGCACCTTAGTTGTTCACTGATTGCTTTCTCATATGTGCCTTGACCAGGGGGCTACAGCAGAGTGAGTGACCCCTTGCTCAAGCCAGCGACCTTGGGCTCAAGCCAGTGAGCTTGGGCTCAAGCCAGCGACATTTGAGCTCAATCTATAACCATGGGGTCATGTCTATGATCCCATGCTTAAGCCAGCAACCCTGCGCTGGTGAGCCCGTGCTCAAGCCAGATGAGCCTGTACCCAAGCTGGCAACCTCAGGGTTTTGAAACTGAGGCCTCCGCATCCCAGTCCGACACTCTATCCACTGTGCACCAAGTGGTCAGGCCAACATAAGTCTTAAAAATTACTTCTTCACACCAACCCCAAATATTTTGTATTTTTTTATTAAATGAGAGATGGAGAGGCAAAGACACACTCCTGCTTGTGCCCCAACCGGGATCCACCCAGCAAGCCCCTTACTGGGCAATGCTCTGGCCATCTGGGGCCACTGTTCTGTTGCTCAGCAACTGATCTATTTTAACACCTGAAGTGAGGCCATGGAGCCATCCTCAGTGCCGGGAGCCAACTTTTTAAACCAAGCCATGGTTGCAGAAGAGGAAGAGAGGGAGAGAGAAGTGGGAGGGGTGGAGAAGCAGATGGTTGCTTCCCCTGTGTGCCTTGACCAGGAATCGAACCCCGGACTTCCACATGCAGGGCCAACACTCTACAGCTGAGCCAACTGGCAAGGGTCATCCAACCTCAAACATTTTGAAATCTACTCCCCTAAAATCAAAGATATATTTTTGCTACAATTCCAACTAACTACCTACCCAAAAACTGTCTCTCTGTATCATTGATACTTCTGTTATTAATAGGTTCTCCAGAATGAGGTTCGTACTCAGTGGCAGGCAGTATGATATGGTGAAAATATAGTATCAGGGTTCTGGCTCTAACAAATTGTGTGACCTTGGGCAAGTAAGTTGATTAACCTCTTTAAACCTCTGATATGTTTCTCATCTGTAAAATGCAGACAATATTCATCTGTGGAGTTAGTGTGGCAATTACATGAGAAATGTCTTTAAGTACAGTACTTAATTAAGATATAGGCATTTTGCCAGACCTGTGGCAGTACAGTGGATAAAGCATTGATCTAGAATGCTGAGGTCACTAGTTTGAAACCCTGGACTTTCCTAGTCAAGGCACATACAAAAAAAAAAAAAGATATAGGAATTTTGTGAGAGGCAGCCAATATCTTCTTTTAAGATAAAACAGTTTCGCCTGACCTGTGGTGGCGCAGTGGGATAAAGCGTCGACCTGGAAATGCTGAGGTCGCTGGTTCAAAACCCTGGGTTTGCCTGGTCAAGGCACATATGGAAGTTGATGCTTCCAGCTCCTCCCCCTTCTCTCTTTCTCTGTCTCTCCTTTCTCTCCCTCTCTGTCTCGCTCTCTCTCCTCTCTAAAAATGAATAAATAAAAAAAAAGATAAAACAGTTTCAGCAGAGGAAGTAAAGAGTTTACCAAATGTTTCACTTTCATTTTTAGCGGAAGGAAAAGCAACAACAACCATCTGATGATAATGAGAATAATGGTCTGATGATGATGACTCTAACTACAATTTATTGGAGCACTTTAATTGTGCCGGTTTACCTTTACCCCTAATAGCAAACTTATAAAACCAGTAGTATTATTGCTCCCATTTTACAGTTGAGGAAACAAGTTTAAGGAGGTTAAGCAACAAGTTTAAGGAGGTTAAGCAAATGTGGAAATGGCAGAGCCCAGACCCAAACCAATATGTCTCTGACTTTGAATTTGTAATTGGAATGTTAGGTGATTTCCTTCACTCAACTATGCGAGGTCAGCCATAGCTCTTTGCAAGCTTATCTACACCATCCATTGGAAAATCTCTATTACACCCCACAGTGATACTGCTTCTATGCCTCCCTCTGTTATCCTGACCCAGTTTTCTCTGGTTTCTTCATTCTCTGCTCTCTGTACCTGCACACAACTGGATTATCATAGGGATGTATTTCCCTATGACTTTGGTTTTTAAATGTGGTTATCATTCTACTGTGTTGAAGTTCCCTTTCTCACTTTTCACTAGTCACAATAACATCCTGGTCCAGTCCCAAGAAATTCCAGTCCCTTTGCATAAGTAACAAAGTTTCATTTTAGTAATTGACTCTGTCATCTTGATTTCTGAGCTACAGGCATCTCCCAGGTCAGGGAAGAGTTCCCAACTTGGATCTAGAGGAGAGTGGGTGGGAGGTCCTTCTTTCTTGCTCCCTTTCTTCTTCTCTGCACTGAGATTTTAAGGGTTGGTATAGGAAAAAGAAAGAATGGAGACTGTCATTTTGTCTGAATGTCTGTGTTGAAGTTCCTCTCCTCTATTTATGGGTCATCATTACAGCACAGGGGATAGTAATGATACCCAAAATGGGGTGTATCTACCTGTGGGGTATAAGATGCTCCATTAGGTACTGAAACAAAATACTAAAATTTCTATCTATAGGTTTTCTAATCCAAAGAAAAAATTTAAATTCAGTTTCACTAATTTGCATCTCTCTGCTGATTAATGATGTTGGCATTTTTTTCATATGTTATTGGTCATTTGTATGTCCTCTTTGGAGAAATGTCTATTCAGGTCCTTTGCCCATTTTTAAATTATATTATATTTCTTTCTGGTGTTGAATTTTATGAGTTCTTTATAAAGTATGGATATTGCCTGACCAGGCTGTGGCACAGTGGATAGAGCATCAGATTGGGATGCAGAGGGCCCAGGTTCAAAACCCTGAGGTTGCTGGCTTGAGCACTAGATCACTGGCTTAAGCGTCATGTCATAGACATGACCCCATGGTCACTGGCTTGAGCAAGGGGTCATTCACTCTGCTGAAGCCTCCCGGTCAAGGCACATATGAGAGAGCAATCAATGAACAACTAAGGAGCTGCAACGAAGAATTGATGCTTGATGTTTCTTATCTCTCTCAGTTTCTGTCTGTCTGTCCCTATATATCCTTCTCTCTGTCTCTCTCTGTCTGTCACCAAAAAAGAAAAGATATTAGCCTCTTGTCAGATGAATTGGCAAATATCTTCTCCCATTCAGTGGGTTGTCTTTTCATTTTGTTGATGATTTCTTTTGCTGTGCAAAAGCTTTTTAGTGATGAAGTCCCATTTTTTTCTTTATTTACTTATTTACTTTTAGCTACCGAGAGACAGAAACAGGAAGATAGTAAGATGAGAAGCATCAACTCATAGTTGCACCACTTTACTTTTTCTAAATAATTTTAGAGATAAGAGAGAAAAAGATAGGAGGAGGAAGGAGTGGGAAGCGTCAACCTATAGTAGTTGATTTTCATATGTGCCTTGACTGGGGTAGCTCAAGGTTTTGAACCGGTGATCTCAGCATTCCAGGTTGACACTTTGTCCACTGAGACACCATAGGTCAAGCTTTTTTTTATGTTTTATTTAGGGAGTTTTTTGTTGTTGTTTGATTGGTTTATTTGTGTCATTTTAGTTGTTCACTGATTGCTTCTCATATGTGCCATAACAAGGGTTCTCAAGCCAAACCTCATGACCCCTTGCTCAAGCCAGAGACCTTGGGCTTAAGCCAGTGACCCTGGGCTTCAAACCAGTGACCTTTGGGCTCAAGCCAGTGACCATAAAACCAGTTGATCATCCTATTCTTAAGCCAGCAATCCCACATTCAAGCCTGCAACCCTGCACTCAAGCGAAAGAGCCTATGCTCAAGCCAGCATCCTCAGGTTTTGAAACCTGTTACCTCAGCATCCCAGTTTGTTCTATCCTCTGCGCCACCATCAGTCAGATCTATTTGTTTACTTTATTTTTTTTATTTGCTTCTCTTGCGCAAGGAGATATGTCATCCCAATAAATTCCATAAAATAATAAAAGTTAGCTCCACTAACGTTTAATATGCAATTGACATCAGCAACTTCCCTGAATCCATGCATGTATTACATGGTCACATAAAATACATGGAAGATTCCTGGATAAGACAGGGATTTCCACAAAGCAAATGTCTTATCAGTGCTGCTCTTCCACATTCCTCAAAATTTTACTTTTTCAATTTACCTGTGGAGGGTTGACTGTATTTATGGATAATATGATCTCATTTTAGCTAAACCAACTTTAATATAATAAACAAATGATTTCAAAAGGCCTTTACAAAAAATCCATGGATTTAAGTAAATAATAATAATGCAAGCACAAACAAACAAATAAAAAATGGCAGAGCAGATGTTTTTCATCCTCTCTGTATAAACACTTCTACATCCCTATTTCAATGAGAACAGTGAGACATTCTATTCAGGTATGACAAAAAGTCAGGGAAAAGTTTTTCTAATTATCAGAAATACTATTATAAATATGAATTTACATTTACATTGAACCTCAAGTTTGTTTTATTATATAGTCTCATTTTAAGTTAAAGAGTTGAAACATTTTAAATAGTTGAAACATAAGCATCTCTCCTGATTCTATTCTGTTGTTGCTTCCTGTATTCCTAGATAAATATAAGTAGAAGGATTAGGGAAATGATTCCAAGAAGATTTAAAGTTCTAATCCTATGTGACCAGATACGTTGTGATGTGGAAAGTTGGGAATAATATGGTAGATGATGTTGCCTGTAAAAGAGTAAAGACTAAAAAATAAAATAAAAAAGTAAACACTAAGGTTAGAAGAAGACATATTAGAAAACCTGAATAATACAAACACACACCTACACACAGCACATTTGAAAATATACTTAAGCCTGACCAGGTGGTGGCGCAGTGGATAGAGCATTAGACTGGGATGCGGAGGACCCAGGTTTGAGACCCCAAGGTCACCAGCTTGAGCACGAGCTCATCTGGTTTGAACAAAACTCACCAGCTTGGGCCAAGGTTGCTAGTTTGAGCAAGGGGTTACTCAGTCTGCTGTAGGCCTGTGGTCAAGGCACATAAGAGAAAGCAATCAATGAACAACTAAGGTGTCACAACAAAAAACTGATGATTGATGCTTCTCATCTTTCTGCGTTCCTGTCTGTCTGTCCCTATCTATCCCTCTCTCTGACACTTTTTCTGTCTCTGCCACAAATATATATATATATATATATATATACACACACACACACACACACACACACACTTAAGAGTTTCATTGTGAAGAACTTGAAAAAATGAATTTGTAAATTCAAATTTTTATAAATGGAAGTATATTACTACAGTACACCAAAGCAATGTATAATATATTCTACTTTAAAAAAATACAGATAGCCCTGGCTGGTTGGCTCAGCGGTAGAGCGTTGGCCTAGCGTGCGGAGGACCCGGGTTCGATTCCCAGCCAGGGCACACAGGAGAAGCGCCCATTTGCTTCTCCACCCCTCCACCGCACTTTCCTCTCTGTCTCTCTCTTCCCCTCCCGCAGACAAGGCTCCATTGGAGCAAAGATGGCCCGGGCGCTGGGGATGGCTCTGTGGCCTCTGCCTCAGGTGCTAGAGTGGCTCTGGTCACAACATGGCGATGCCCAGGATGGGCAGAGCATCGCCCCCTGGTGGGCAGAGCATCGCCCCATGGTGGGCATGCCGGGTGGATCTCGGTCGGGCGCATGTGGGAGTCTGTCTGACTATCTCTCCTTGTTTCCAGCTTCAGAAAAATGAAAAAAAAAAGAAAGAAAATACAGATATTAAATATTTAATGCATTTATAAATAAGAACACATTTTGAAGGAAAGTGTCAGTTCCAAAGTGGTAGTGCATAAAAAGTTTAAACACCATGCTCTTTTAATATACATTTTGCAAATAAAACATTGCAATTAAAAAAACTGACTTCTCAACAAAAACAATAGAAGGCAGAACATAGTGGAATGGAATTACTGGAGTGTGAAAGAAAGCCACTGAAAAAGTAGAAGTTCATAACCAGTGAAGAGATCATTAAAAAATAAAGGTGCCATAGATATGTGTAAGACAAAATCTGGAGACGTCACGGAAATGGCGCCGTGAGCAGCGCGTCCGACAGCTCTCCCCTAAATCACAACAAATTTATCAACTAGAAACAGAAAAATTTATCCTCGGAGCATTCCGGAGTTCCACACAAACTGATAGCGAAAGGACTGTTATCACTTGAATCTGAGAGACGAGGATGTGGAGAAATCTACCACAGGAACGTTCTTTCAAACCGCAAGGAAGTGCGCCTGTGGTGAGTCAGCCCATATACTTGGGAACCGCGAGCCGCCGTGAGCGGCCGACGCGAGCCGCCACCGCGAGCCGCTGCGAGCCCCCACGAGCGGCCGCCGCGAACCGCCACCGCGAGCGGCCGAGCCGCTGCCGCGAGCCGCCGCGAGCAACCGCGCGCGCCCGGTCCGGTTGAGCACCGCTGACATTCCCAGCGGCCCGCACACTGCGAGTGGGGGTCGCCGGCCACCGGTGCCCGGAGCGCCCCATTCGCGCGCGTGCCTTGGGCATTCCACGGGCCCAGGGCACCCTGCTGGCCCGCACACCCAGGGGGCTCCATTATCCTTGCGCCTGGTGCGGTCCAGCCACCAGCGGCGGGGCGAGCGGGAGAGGCTTGGGAGATTCTCTCCGTGGGCAGGGCACCTCACCCAGCCATTCAAGCTAACAATCAAGCGTTGGGGGAGGGGCACGCGCAGGCAGCCTAAAATACCTTCGGAAACACAGCTGCGACCCAATCACTGAAATTAGCTTAACCCATGAAATCTGTGCACCCTCGGTTCTAATTGATAAGATCTCTCTCAGTTCAGCGATCCAAGACAAGAGGCGTGATATTTTTTAGTGCCTCTCACTAAAGGGGCGGGGGCAACTTCTGATTGATAGAGCCTCCATATTCAGGGATAAACGCTAACAAGAAGGACTTGGCAGATAATAAGGTCTATACTACACTAGTCGTAAGCAGAGACTAGTGCCTCTTCTTCCCTGCAAAAACAGGCTACAAAGTGTGGAAAGCCTGGGTTGAGAGGTCCAACTAAATGATAGGCGCTGATCAGTCACCTTGACAACAATTGACTCCCACCCCCGCCTGATTACACTGGAGGCCCTGACTGTCAGAGCCTTTCCCAAAGCCTTGCACTGAGTGGGGATAGAGTGGGGATTTCCCAGCTCTTTGAGCCTCTTACTCCCCAGGCAGAAGCAGTTGCAGCCTTATAGCTGGATCACCAGGCTGCTAATTCAGAAAGGGGGGACTAGGAGAGAGAATCCAGGAAAGCAAACTCTCTCATCGTTGAACCTTGCAAACGCCAACAAGCCTTTACTTCCAGCAAGACTAAAGCCAATTATATGACATTGCCATAGAATCCCATCAACTGCAAATCCCTACCTAAGAGTGACACAGGGGCAGAGCCTGGGGTACAGAGTCACTGACCAGGAAGAGGGAGAGAAAAGAAAAAGGAAGAAGTTAACCTCTCAAAATCAAGAAAAACCCACAGACTTTACAACTTGATCCACTAATTTTTTTGTTGTTGTTGTTGTTTGTTTCTTCTATCTTTTTGCCTTTATTTCCTCCACCTCGGTCCTTCTATTCTCTGCCCATCTTATACTTCCCCTTTCTTGAACTACACTACTGATGAGTGTTGCATTTTATTTTTCTTCTTCATCCTCACCCTCCTTTAAGGTTATACTCCAAAACACTTAACTCTCACTTTCTCCTCTTTTGTTTTTTTTTTTGTCTTGCTTTATTTTGTTTTTTTCTCTTCCTATTTTATTTCTTCCTTCGTTTTTCTCTTTTTCTTATTTTTTTCTTTCTATTCGTTTTTTCTTTTCTCATTTTACTTTCCTCCCATATAATCCTCAATCACGAACAAATTAGGTAATTTGGGACTCAAGGCTTTTTTTTGGCTTTATTTCTCTTTTTTGCTTTTGTTTTTATTTTTTTTTCTTGTTTGTTTATTTTTGTGGCATTTTGGGTCCTCCCAACCCAAGGTCTCCATCCATTGTATTTAGTCTTCGCTCCACTTAATACAACAGATTTTTACTTATTATTTTTATTTTTTCTTCTTTATTATTCTTTTTTGGTCCTTTTTTCTGGTTCCCTCTTATTCCTCTCATTATATCTCTTAGTTGACCATCACTTACAAGCAAATCATCTTATGCTTGTCTAAGATTTTCTTCCTTTTTTTTTTTTTCTTTTTTTTTTTTTTGCATTTAATAGGTCCCTACTCCCTTTTTTTTTGCCCTTTGAACTCTTCACCCCAAATCAGGCCCTCCATTATAGGCACAATATTTCCCTGAGGAGGGGAGAGGAGGGAAAGAGAAGAGAGAAAAAAAGGGGGAAATAATAAATTATTACTGTTTTTTTTGTGGGGTGTTTTACCCTTTTTTTTTTTTTTTTTTTACTTTTTACTCTTTATTAATTCTAATTAGTGCTATCAATAAGACCACCCTCAGATGCCGATAAGAAAGAGGAAATCGAATATTATGGATACAAAAGAAAGAGAGGTAACACAAATAGATGTGGAAAAATCTATGGAGAAAAGACTTAACATATTGGAAGCCTTGGAGCTAAATGACAGAGAATTTAAACTAGAAATCTTAAAAATACTCAGAGATATACAAGAAAACACAGAAAGGCAATATAGGGAGATCAGAAAACAACTCAATGAACACAAAGAATATATTACCAAGGAAATTGAAACTATAAAAACAAATCAAACAGAAATGAAAAACTCAATTCACGAGCTGAAAAACGAGGTAACAAGCTTAGCTAACAGAACAGCCCAGATTGAAGATAGGATTAGTGAAATAGAAGACAAACAACTTGAGGCACAACAGAGAGAAGAAGAAAGAGACTCAAAAATAATAAAAAACGAGAAAGCCCTACAGGAATTGTCTGACTCCATCAGAAAGAATAACATAAGAATAATAGGTATATCAGAGGGAGAAGAGAAAGAAAATGGAATGGAGAATATACTCAAACAAATAATAGACGAGAACTTCCCAAGCCTGTGGAAGGAACTAAAGCCTCAAATTCAAGAAGCAAACAGAACACCAAGTTTTCTTAACCCCAACAAACCCACTCCAAGGCACATCATAATAAAGATGACACAAACCAATGACAAAGAAAAAATTCTCAAGGCAGCCAGGGAAAAGAAGAGTACAACATATAAAGGAAGGCCTATTAGATTATCATCAGATTTCTCAACAGAAACTCTACAAGCTAGAAGAGAGTGGACCCCAATATTTAAAGCCCTGAAAGAGAGGAACTTTCAGCCAAGAATACTATACCCATCAAAGCTATCCTTCAAGTATGAAGGAGATATAAAAACATTCACAAATACAGAAAAGATGAGAGAATTTATCAACAGAAAGCCCCCACTCCAGGAAATACTAAAGGGGGTTTTCCAACCAGATTCAAAGAACAAAAGAAAACAACACCACAAGTAACAGCTCCACCAAGAACACAATAAAACCAAACTTAAACTGTGACAACAAAGGAATAAAAGGGGGGAGAGGATGGAGATTAACAGTAGCAAAGGATGATGAAGTGCAGAAATACTTATAAGATAGGGTACTACAATGAATATGGTAGGTACCCTTTTCATTACTTAATGGTAACCACCCTTAAAAAAACCACCACAAAAACACTTGACTTAAAAAAGGTAGCAACAGAGAAAAGAAGTATGGAACACAAACAAACAAAAACAAATGATAGAAAAACAAAAGAGAAGAATCAAACTAGATACAAAACTAACAGAAAGCAATTTATAAAATGGCAGTAGGGAACCCACAAGTGTCAATAATTACACTAAATGTAAATGGATTAAACTTACCAATAAAAAGACACAGAGTAGCAGAATGGATTAAAAAAGAAAATCCAACTATATGCTGCCTATAAGAAACACATCTAAGCAACAAGGATAAAAACAAATTCAAAGTGAAAGGCTGGAAAACAATACTCCAAGCAAACAACACCCAAAAAAAAGCAGGCATAGCAATACTCATATCTAATAATGCTGACTACAAGACAGAAAAAGTACTCAGAGACAAAAATGGTCATTTCATAATGATTAAGGGGAAGTTGAATCAAGAAGACATAACAATCCTTAATATATATGCACCAAACCAAGGAGCACCAAAATATATAAGACAGCTACTTATTGACCTTAAAACTAAAACTAACAAAAATACAATCATACTTGGAGACCTCAATACACCGCTGACGGCTCTAGATCGGTCATCCAAACAGAGAATCAATAAAGATATAGTGGCCTTAAACGAAATACTAGAACACCTGGATATGATAGACATCTACAGGACACTTCATCCCAAAGAGACAGAGTATACATTTTTCTCTAGTGTACATGGAACATTCTCAAGAATTGACCATATGTTGGGCCACAAAGACAATATCAGCAAATTTAGAAAAATTGAAATTGTACCAAGCATATTTTCTGATCATAAAGCCTTGAAACTAGAATTCAACTGCAAAAAAGAGGGGGAAAAACCCACAAAAATGTGGAAACTAAACAACATACTTCTAAAAAATGAATGGGTCAAAGAAGAAATAAGCGCAGAGATAAAAAGATATATACAGACAAATGAAAATGAAAATACGACATATCAGAATCTCTGGGATGCAGCAAAAGCAGTAATAAGAGGAAAGTTCATATCACTTCAGGCCTATATGAACAAACAAGAGAGAGCCGAAGTAAACCACTTAACTTCACACCTTAAGGAACTAGAAAAAGAAGAACAAAGACAACCCAAAACCAGCCGAAGAAAGGAGATAATAAAAATCATAGCAGAAATAAATGAAATAGAGAACAGAAAAACTATAGAAAAAATCAATAAAACAAGGAGCTGGTTCTTTGAAAAGATCAACAAAATTGACAAACCCTTGGCAAGACTCACCAAGGAAAAAAGACACAGGACTCAAATAAATAAAATCCAAAATGAAAGAGGAGAGATCACCACAGACATCATAGATATACAAAGAATTATTGTAGAATATTATGAAAAATTATATGCCACCAAATACAACAATCTAGAAGAAATGGATAAATTCCTAGAACAATACAACCTTCCTAGACTGAGTCATGAAGAAGCAGAAAGCCTAAACAGACCAATCAGCAGGGAGGAAATAGAAAAAACTATTAAAAATCTCCCCAAAAATAAAAGTCCAGGCCCAGACGGTTATACTAGTGAATTCTATCAAACATTCAAAGAAGACTTGGTTCCTATTCTACTCAAAGTCTTCCAAAAAATTGAAGAAGAAGCAATACTTCCAAACACATTTTATGAGGCCAACATAACCCTCATACCAAAACCAGGCAAGGATGGCACAAAGAAAGAAAACTACAGACCAATATCTCTAATGAATACAGATGCTAAAATACTAAACAAAATACTGGCAAACCGAATACAACAACATATTAAAAAAATAATACATCATGATCAAGTGGGATTCATCCCAGAATCTCAAGGATGGTTCAACATACGCAAAACGGTTAACGTAATACACCATATCAACAAAACAAAGAACAAAAACCACATGATCTTATCAATAGATGCAGAAAAGGCTTTTGATAAAATACAACACAATTTTATGTTTAAGACTCTCAACAAAATGGGTATAGAAGGAAAATATCTCAACATGATAAAGGCCATATATGATAAACCATCAGCCAACATCCTATTAAACGGCATAAAACTGAGGACTTTCTACCTTAAATCAGGAACAAGACAGGGTTGTCCACTCTCTCCACTCTTATTCAACGTGGTGCTAGAAGTTCTGGCCAGAGCAATCAGACAAGACAAAGAAATAAAAGGCATCCATATCGGAAAAGAAGAAGTAAAGCTATCACTTTTTGCTGATGATATGATCCTATACATCGAAAACCCGAAGGACTCCACAAAAAGATTATTAGAAACAATAAACCAATACAGTAAGGTCGCAGGATACAAAATTAACATACAAAAGTCCATAGCCTTTCTATATGCCAACAATGAAATATTAGAAAACGAACTCAAAAAAATAATCCCCTTCACGATTGCAACAAAAAAAATAAAATACCTAGGAATAAACATAACAAAGAACGTAAAGGACCTATATAATGAAAATTACAAAGCATTGTTAAGGGAAATCGAAAAAGATACAATGAGATGGAAAAATATTCCTTGTTCTTGGATAGGAAGAATAAATATAATCAAAATGGCCATATTACCCAAAGCAATATACAAATTTAATGCAATTCCCATCAAAATCCCTATGAGATTTTTTAAAGAAATGGAACAAAAAATCATCACATTTATATGAAACTATAAAAAACCGCGAATAGCCAAAACAATCCTAAGGAAAAAGAATGAAGCTGGGGGCATTACAATACCTGACTTTAAACTATATTATAGGGCCACAATAATCAAAACAGCATGGTATTGGCAAAAAAAATAGACACTCAGACCAATGGAACAGAATAGAAAGCCCAGAAATAAAACCACATATATATGGTCAAATAATCTTTGATAAAGGGGCCAACAACACACAATGGAGAAAAGAAAGCCTCTTCAACAAATGGTGTTGGGAAAACTGGAAAGCCACATGCAAAAGAATGAAACTCGACTACAGCCTGTCCCCGTGTACTAAAATTAATTCAAAATGGATCAAAGACCTAAATATAAGACCTGAAACAATAAAGTACATAGAAGAAGACATAGGTACTAAAATCATGGACCTGGGTTTTAAAGAACATTTTATGAACTTGACTCCAATGGCAAGAGAAGTGAAGGCAAAGATAAATGAATGGGACTACATCAGAATTAAAAGTTTTTGCTCAGCAAGAGAAACTGATATCAAAATAAACAGACAGCCAACTATATGGGAACTGATATTTTCAAACGACAGTTCAGATAAGGGCCTAATATCCAAAATTTATAAAGAACTCATAAAACTCAACAACAAACAAACAAACAATCCAATAAAAAAATGGGAAGAGGACATGAACAGACACTTCTCCCAGGAAGAGATACAAATGGCCAACAGATATATGAAAAGATGCTCAGCTTCATTAGTTATTAGAGAAATGCAAATCAAAACTACAATGAGATACCACCTCACTCCTGTTAGATTAGCTATTATCAACAAGACGGGTAATAGCAAATGTTGGAGAGGCTGTGGAGAAAAAGGAACCCTCATTCAATGTTGGTGGGACTGTAAAGTAGTACAACCATTATGGAGGAAAGTATGGTGGTTCCTCAAAAAACTGCAAATAGAACTACCTTATGACCCAGCAATCCCTCTACTGGGTATATACCCCAAAACCTCAGAAACATTGATACGTGAAGACACATGTAGCCCCATGTTCATTGCAGCACTGTTCACAGTGGCCAAGACATGGAAACAACCAAAAAGCCCTTCAATAGAAGACTGGATAAAGAAGATGTGGCACATATACACTATGGAATACTACTCAGCCATAAGAAATGATGACATCAGATCATTTACAGCAAAATGGTGGGATCTTGATAACATTATAAGGAGTGAAATAAGTAAATCAGAAAAAAACAAGAACTACATGATTCCATACATTGGTGGAACATAAAAATGAGACTAAGAGACATGGACAAGAGTGTGGTGGTTACCAAGGGTGGGGGGGGAGGGAGGACATGGGAGGGAGGGAGGGAGAGAGTTAGGGGGAGGGGGAGGGGCACAGAGAACTAGATAGAGAGTGACGGAGGACAATCTGACTTTGGGCGAGGGGTTTGCAACATAATTTGATGACAAAATAACCTAGACATGTTTTCTTTGAATATATGTACCCTGATTTATTAATGTCATCCCATTACCATTAATAAAAATTTATTAAAAAAAAAAAGACAAAATCTGAGTGAATTTATAGTCAGCAAGCTGAACTAAAGGGAAGTCTTCAGGCAGGCAGAAGGAAAATAATACCAGATACATACAAAAAAAAATGCAGGAAGGAGTGCAGAGCAATGCACAAGTAAATGTGTGGGGGAAAATAGATCGATTTGATTGTACAAAACAATAATAGCAATGCTCAGTAGGGTTTTTAAACACACACACACACACAATTAAAATGCATTATATAGCACTGTTCCAAAAGGAGAAATGGACCCCCATGTTTATGGCAGCATTCTTCACAATAGTGACAATCTGGAAACAGCCCAAATGTCCATCAGTAGACGAGTGGATTAAAAAGCTTTGGTACATATGTACTATGGAATACTACTCAGCCATAAGAAATGATGACATCGGATCATTTACAACAACATGGATGGACCTTGATAACATTATACTGAGTGAAATAAGCAAATCAGAAAAAACTAAGAACTATATGATTCCATACATAGGTGGGACATAAAAATGAGACTCAGAGACATGGACAAGAATGTGATGGAAACCGGGGGGAGGGGGAGGAGAGGGGCACAAAGAAAATCAGATAGAAGGTGACAGAGACAATTTGCCTTTGGTTGAGGGGTATGCAACATAATCAAATGTCAAAATAATCTGGCTATATTTTCTATGAACATATGTACCCTGATTTATCAATATCACCCCATTAAAATTAATTAAAATAAAATAAAATTTTAAAAAATGCATTACAATATCATGGAGTTAGATGAGATTAATCCCAATCACTTACTTCAGGGTTGGGCATGTGATACAGACCTGGACAATAAAATACCATGATGATTGGTTAAATAAAGGCTATGTGACTAATAATGGATCCATAAGAGTCAGCAAGCACAAGTTCTTAATCTTTAGCAAAATTATTTTGATACACGCACTTTTTTTCATTGGAGTTGTTAAGTAGAAGGCTGTAAGCTTTGAGGTTCCAATGCTTAATACAATAGTGAAATGGCTTATCAAGATTAAATTTTGAACACAGGGAACCAGAGATGATAAACAAAGAGAGGTTTATTTTGGATTTAAGATCCTGGATCCAGCCATAACTAAAGTTAGTCCTATCTCTGGAATTAGCTTCCTTTTTTCTTTTTTAAAACCAGATGCTATTATGCAAAGTGAGAGCATAAATGGAGTTAAAGATCTTTAGAATTTTAACATTATTTGGAAAAAGGAAAAGAAATATTTTGTATTAGGCTTCAATAAGTCAAGGCTTAATTAAAACTGGAGGGCCCACATGATGCACACAAGGGACATTCTTAGAGCACCCAGCTTAAGTGATCAGGACTATACCACTGTTTCCAACAGGACATGACTACATAAGGTCACCCTACCAAAAATTGAAGTTATAGCAGATTGATCTAATACATAGAAACAAACACAAAGAGGCAGCCAAAATGGAGAGACAAAGAAAAAGTCTCAAAAGAAAGAAGAGGGGCCTGACCAGTTGGTGGCACAGTGGCTAGAGTGTCAGCCTGTGATGCAGAGGACCCAGGTTTGAAGCCCAAGATTGCCAGCTTGAGTGTGAGCTCATCCGGCTTGAGTGTGATCTCACCAGCTTGAGCGTGTGGTCACTGGCTTGAGTGTGGGATCATAAACATGACCCCATGGTCACTGGCTTGAGCTCAGAGGTCACTGGTTTGAAGCCCAAGCTCACTGACTTGAGCACGGGGTCATTGGTTCGGCTGGAGCCCCCAGTCAAGGAACATATGAGAAAGCAATCAATGAACAACTAAGGTGACACAATGAAGAATTGATGCTTCTCATCTCTCTCCCTTCCTGTCTGTCCCTATCTGTACCACTCACTGTCTCTCTTGCTGAGAGAGAGAGAGAGAGAGAGAGAGAGAGAGAGAGAGATAACAGGCAAAGTCTCAAGAAAAAATCTACATAAAACAGAAGCAAGCAAATTATTAGATACAGAGTTCATAAAAATAATTTTAAGGATGCTCAAGAAATTTAGAACTACAACAGAATAAAAATGGACATATCAATAGAACCATAAAAAAGAGCCAAATACACTTTCTGAAATTAAGAATACACTGGAAGGGGAAAAAGTAGGTAGGTTGAAGCAGAAAATTGAAACAGCTATTTAAAAGACAAGGTAGAAAAAAACACCTGACCAGAGCAGCAAAGAGAAAAAAAAAGAATTTTAAAAAATGAGTATAGTTTAAGGCAGTGGTCCCTAACTCCCGGACCATGGACTGGTACCAGTCCATGGGCCATTTGGTACCAGTCCACAGAGAAAGAATAAATAACTTACATTATTTCTGTTTTATTTATATTTAAGTCTAAACTGTTTTATTATTTTAAATGACCAGAATCCCTCTGTTACATCTGTCTAAAACTCACTCTTGACGCTTGTCTTGTAAGTTTGACAATTATATTTTAAAATACCACAATTTTTACACCAGTCACATAATTTTATTTTGTGCATTTATCCATCCCACCCTAAAGGCCGGTCCGTGAAAATATTTTCTGACATTGAACTGGTCCGTGGCCCAAAAAAGATTGGGGACCACTGGTTTAAGGGACCTTTAGGACAACAAAACCACAACAATATCCAAAGCATTGTGATACCAAAAGAAGAAAGAGAGTAAGAGAATGAGAACCTATTTAAAGAAATAATGAACAAAAACTTCCCTAAACTGGTGGGAAAAGACACACAAGTCCAGGAAGCCAAGGGAGTCCCAAACAAGATGAACCCAAAGAGGCTCAACCAAGACACAACATAACTAAAGTGACAAAGGTTAAAGACAAAGATAAAATCTTAAAAGTAACAAGAGAAAGAGAGTCAATTATCAACAAAGGAGTTCCCATAAGACTGACACTGATTTCTCAACAGAAACATTTCAGGCTAGAAGGGAATAGTATGAAATATTCAAAGTGATGAAAAGCAAGGAACTACAACCAAGACTACTTAACCCAGCAAGGCTATCATTTAAAATTGAAGAACATATAAAGAGCTTTCCAGAGAATAAGAAGCTAAAGGAATTTACCATCAAATCAGGATTATAAGAAATGTTAAAGGGCCTGCACGAAGAGAAGTAGAGGGAGGAGGATGAGGAAAAGGAGGAGAAAGAGGAGAAAAAAAAGAAAACAGTGAATAACTTTAAATGTAAATGGTTTAAATGTTCTAATCAAAACACATTGGGTAGCTGAATGGATAAGAAAACAAGACCCATATATATGCTATCTACAAGAGACCCACCTCAGAAAAAAAAAACATGCATACTAAAAGTAATGGGTGGAGAAACATATTTCATGTAAATAGTAATGTAGAAAAAAGCTTGGGTAGCAATACTTATAATTGACAAAATAGATTTTAAAACAAAGGCTACATAGACAGACAAAGGATGCTATATAAAGATAAAAGAAATAAAAGAAGCAATCCAACAAAAGGATATAACCATTGTAAACATTTATTCACCCAATGTAGAAGCACCTAAATATGTAAAGCAATTTTTTTTTAGAGGAAGAGACAGGAATGTCAAGTTGCTCCTGTATGTACCCTAACTGAGGAATTGAACTGGCAACTTT